>NC_064817.1:51802436-51824041 GCF_023721935.1 Panthera uncia
GATTGTGATGCCTCCTGCTTTGGTCTTCTTCTTCAAAATTACTTTGGGTATTCGGGGCCTTTTGTGGTTCCATATGAATTTTAGGATTGCTCAAACAAACTAGATTTTAAACCAAAGTCTGTAATAAGAGATGAAGAATGGAACTATATCATAATAAAGGGCACAACAAGATCTCACAATTGTAAATATCTATGCCCCAGATTTGAGAGCACCCACAAATATATAAATCAATTAATAACAAACTTAAAGGAACTCATTGATAATAATACAATAATAAGAGGGGAATTAAACACCCCACTTGTATTAATGGACACATCATCTAAACAAAAAACTCAACAAGGAAACAATGGCTTTGAATAACACATCAGACCATGTGGACTTAACAAATTTATTCAGAACATTTCATCCTAAAGAAGCATAATACACATTCTTTTCAAGTGCACATGGGACATTCTCCAGAATAGATAACATACTGGGTCACAAATTAGGCCTCAACAAGTACAAAAATATTGATATCATACCATGCACATTATCTGTCCACAATGCTGTGAAACTTGAAATGGACCATAAGGAAAAATAGGGAAAGACCACACATATATGGAGGTTAAGGAACATGCCACTAAACAATGAATGGGTCAGCCATGAAATCAAAGAAAAAATAAAAAATATACATGAAAACAAATGAAAATTAAAACATGACATTCCAAAACCTTTGGGATGCAGCAGAAAACAGTTCTGAGAGGGAAATGTATACCAATATAGGTCTACCTCAAGAAGCAAGAAAAATCTCAAATAAACAACCTAATCTTACATTTGAAGGAGCTAGAAAAAACAACATATTAGGCCTAAAGCCAGCAGAGGAAGGAAAATAATAAAGATTAGAACATAAATATATAATGTAGACTCTGTAAAAGTAGAATATATCAATGAAATCAGGAGCTTGTTCTTTGAAAACAAATAAAATTGATTATCTCCTAGCCAGACTTACCAACAAAAAAGAGAATGGGCACAATAAAAAATCACAAATGAAAGAGGAGAAATGGCAACCAACACCACAGAAATCCAAACTATTATAAAATAATAATAAAAGGTATATGCCTAAAAATCGGATAATCTGGAAGTTGGAAAAATTCCTTGAAACCTATAAACTACCACAACTGTAACAGTAAGAAATAGAAAACTTGAGTAGGCCTGTAGCTAGCAAAGACATTGAGTCAGTAATAAAAAAATCTCCCAACAAACAAAAGTCCAGGGCCAAATGGCTTCACAACTGAATTATACCAAACATTTTTTAATGTTTTTAAAGTTTATTTATTTTTGACAGAGAGACAGAGCCTGAGTGGGGGAGGGTCAGAGAGAGAGGGAGACACAGAATCTGAAGCAGGCTCCAGGCTCTGAGCTGTCAGCCCAGAGCCCAACGCAGGGCTTGAACTCACAGACCGTGAGATCATGACTTGAGCCTAAGTCGGATGCTCAACTGACTGAGCCACCCAGGCGCCCCTGAATTATACCAAACATTTAAAGAAGAGTTAGTACCTACTCCTCTCAATGTATTCCAAAAATAGAAATGGAAAACTTCCAAATCCAGTCAATGAGACCATCATTGTTCTGATTCCAAAACCAGACAAAAAATAAACTAAAAAATGAGAACTATAGGCCAATATCCCTGATGAACATGGATGCAAAAATTCCCAAAAAAATATTAGCAAATCAATTACAACAGCACATTGGAAGAATCATACAGCACGTTCAAGTGGGATTTATTGCTGGGCTGCAAGGGTGGTTCACTTTTTGAAAATCAATGAATGTGATACACCACATTAATAAAATAAAGGATAAGAATGATATAATCCTATCAATACATGCAGAAACATTTGACAAAATACAGCATCCATTAATGGTAAAGATACTCAACAAAGTAGAGAGAAAGGGAACATACCTCAGTATCATAAAGACCATGTATGAAAGCCCCACAGCTAATATCATCCTCAGTGGAAAATATCTGAGAGTTTTTCCTGTATGGTTAGGAACAAGACAGGGATACCCACCCTCACCGCTATTATTTAACAATACTGGAAGTCCTAGCCACAGCAAGAAGACAACAAAATAAGTAAAAAGTATCCAAATCAACAAGAAAGAAGTGAAACTCACTATTTGCAGATGATATGATACTTACTCTTTATCAAAAATCCAAAACACTACGGCAAAAAACTGCTAGTACTTATGCATGAATTCATCAATGTCACAGGATACAAAATCAATGTACATAAATCTGCTACATTTCCATATACCATAAGAAGGCAGAAGAAAAAGAGATCAAAGACTCAATCCCACTTATAATTGCACCACAAACCATAAGATATCTAGCAATAAGCCTAACAAAAGAGGAGAAAGATCTGTACTCTGAAGACTATAAAATATTGTTGACAGAAATTGAAGATGACACAAAGAAAGGGGAAACTACTCCATGCTCATAGATTGGAAGAACAAATATTGTCAAAATGTTTATACTACCTAATGCAATCTTACATTTAATACAATCCCTATCAAAATGCTAGCAGGATTTTTCACAGAGCTAGACCAAGTAATCCTAAAATTTTTATGGAACCACAAAAAAAGGAATAACCAAAACAATCTTGGAAAAGCAAAGCAAAGGTGGAGTCATCACAATTCCAGACTTCAAGTTATATTACAAAGCTGCAGTGATGAAGACTGTATGGCACTGGAACACACACACACACACACACACACACACACACACATAGAACAATGGAACAGAATATAAAATCCAGAAATGAAAGCAGAACTGTATGGTCAATGATCTTCAATAAAGCAGGAAAGAACACCCAATGGAAAAGGACAGTCTCTTCAACAAGTGGTGCTGGGAAAACTGGACAGCAATATGCAAAATCATGAAACTGGGCTACTTTCTTACATCATACACAAAAATATATTCAAAATTGATAAAAGACCTAATTTTGACACAGAAACCCATCAAAATGCTAGAGAAGAACACAGGCAGTAACCACTCTGACCTAGCAAATTCTTAATATATCTCCTCAGGCAAGGGTAGCAAAAGCAAAAATAAACTATTGGGATTTCATCATTATAAAAAGCTTCTGCACAGTGAGGGAAACAATCAACAAAACTAAAGGGCATCCTATGGAATAGGAGAAGATACTTGCAAATGACAGATCTGGTAAAGGGTTATATAAAGAACTTATACAACTCAAACCCATAAAACAAATAATCCAGTTAAAAACTGAGCAGAAGACATGAATAGATATTTTTCCAAACAAGACATACAGATGGTGAACAGACACATGAAAAGATGCTCAACATCACGGATCATCAAGGAAATACAAATCAAAACCATGATGAAATACCCTGTCATAATGGCTAAAATCAACAACACAGGAAATAACAGGTCTTGTCAAGGATGTGGTGAAGAAAGAACCCTCTTGCACTACTGGTATTGCAACTGGTGCAGCCACTCTGGAAAACAGTATAGAGTTTCCCCAAAACATTAAAAATAGAACTACCCTATGATCCAGCAACTGCACTACTATGTATTTACCCAAAATGATACAAAAGTACTAATTGAAGGGGTATATGCACCTCAATGCTTATAGCAGCATTATCAACAATAGCCAAATTATTGAAGGAGCCCAAATATCCATTGGCCAATAAATGAACAAAGAAGATAAGGTGTGTGTGTGGAATATTGCTTAGCCACAAAAAAATAATGAAATCTTGCCATTTGCAATGATGTGGATGGAGCTGGAGAGAATTCTGATAAGAGAAATAAGTCAGAGAAAAACAAATACCATATGATTTTACTCGCATGTGAAGTTTAAGAAGCGAAACGAAAAACTTAAGGGTGAAAAAGAAGAGGAAAACAATAAAATAGACAACTATGAAAAACAAAATGAGGGTTACTGGAGCAAAGGTGGGCAGAGGGACAGGTTAAATGTGTGATGCGTATTAAGGAGGGCACTTGTGATGAACACTGGGTGTTGTATGGAAGTGATGAATCACTAGATTATACATGGGTAACTAATGTTACACTGTATGTTAACTAACTGGAATTTAAAAAATTGAAAGATGAAAAAACCCAAAAATATAATTGGGGTGATTTCATTCTTCTTAAATTTATAATATTTTATGTCTATTTTTATGTGATTTAACCAGGGGATTTTTCTGTGTTATTGTTTTAATATTTATTTATTTATTTATTTAGAGATTGAGAGTGGAATCAGGGGAGGGTCAAGCCCAGCAATTAATTTTATGACTATTATTCTAAATTCACTTTCTGTTATATTGTTTAAATCCTTTTTGATCAGTTCATTAGCTGTTGTTATTTCCTGGAGATTCTTCTGAGGGGAATTCTTCCGTTTGGTCATTTTGGATAGTCCCTGGAGTGGTGAGAACCTGCAGGGCACTTCCCCTGTGCTGTGGTGTATAACTGGAGTTGGTGGGCGGGGCCGCAGTCAGACCTGATGTCTGCCCCCAGCCCACTGCTAGGGCCATAGACTGGTGTGTGCCTTCTCTTCCCCTCTCCTAGGGGCGGGATTCACTGTGGGGTGGCGTGGCCCGTCTGGGCTACTTGCACACTGCCAGGCTTGTGGTGCTGGGGATCCGGTGTATTAGCTGGGGTGGATCGGCAAGGTGCATGGGGGCGGGAGGGGTAGGCTCAGCTCGCTTTTCCTTCAAGAGTGGCCCTGTGGCACTGGGAGGGAGTCAGACCCGCCAGAGGGATGGATCTGCAGAAGCACAGCATTCAGTGTTTGTTCCCTAGCAGGAACCGGTTCCCTTTGGGATTTTGGCTAGGGGATGGGTGAGGGAGATGGCGCTGGCGAGCGCCTTTGTTCCCCGCCAAGCTGCGCTGTCCTTGGGGCTCAACAACTCTCCCTCCCATTGTCCTCCAGCCCTCCTGCTCTCAGAGTAGAGCTGTTAATTTATAACCTTCCAGATGTTAAGTCCTGCTTGTTGTCCAAACACACTCCGTCTGGCCCCTCCGCTTTTCCCAGCCAGACTTGGGGGCTCTGCTTTGCTGGTGGGCTGGAATCAGGGGAGGGTCAGAGAGAAAGTGTGAGAGACAATCCCAAGCAGGCGACATGGGGCTCAAACTCACAAACTATGAAATCATGACCTGAGCTGAAATCAAGAGTTGGACGCTTAACCAATTGAGCCGCCCAGGCACCCCTCTTCTGTGTGCTCTCAAGGAAAATGTGTATTCTATTTTCTTGGTTGGAATGTTTTATATATATATTTTAGAACCACGTATTATGAAATATGCTTCAAATACTGTTACTGTTAATTTTTCATCTGGATAATGAAATTTGATGAAAATTAAAAAATAAAAAATGTTAATCAAATATACAATTTAGTGAAGAATAATTTACATTAAATATATTTTTCTTTTAATATATTTAAAATAATGCTTAAATTTGTTAAATTAAATATAGTAAGAAAAAAAGATTCTGTGATTATTAGGCAGCATTAGTGTGGGCAAAAGCTGACTGCTAGACACCTCAACCCAACATTACCTAGATTCTGTTCATTTTACTGCCTAAATATCTTTCCTATCTTTTCCACTGACTCAGTTCTGACCTTCATAATGTTCTAACTGGTCTCCCTGTTTCTATCCCTCCATTTTCCAGCCAATTCTTCACACTGCTTCCATAACTGTCATCTAAAACGTATCAAAACAACAAAAAAAAAACCCCAGTATAATCCTGTTATTCCCCTGCTTAAAATTCTTTGATGGCTCTCCATTGCATCCAGAATAATATTCAAACCCCTTAGTCTGGCATTGCAGGTTTCTATTCTTTTCTTTTTCTTTTCTCTCTCTTTTTTCAAAAATGTGTATAGTTAACACAAAGTGTTACATTAGTTTCAGGTGTGCAACATAGTGATTCAATATCTCTATACATTATTCTAAACTCACCACAAGTGTAGCTGCCATCTGCCTACTATGCAATGTGATTACAGTATCATTGACTATATTCCCTATGCTGTACCTTTTGTTTCCATGACTTATTCATTCTATAACTGAAAACCTATTTATCCCACTCCCTTTCTCCCATTTTGCCCAATCTCCTACACCCTTTCCCTCTGGAAACCATCAGTTTATGACCTTGGGTTGACCCTTTCTCCTCTACAGGCCTCTGCATCCGCATTTATAACATGAGGGGGATTTAATAAGATATTTTACAAAGGTTTAGCTCCAGGACATGGTGTATCTATAATTCCATAACTACAAGGTGTGTTTGTGAGTGTGTATATATGTGTATGAATTTGGACATGGCTTTGTCCCTTGGGCTTCAGTTAACTTATAAAATGAGGATTTTGATCCAGATAATCTCTTTAAGATCCTTCTAGTTTTTAAATGTCATAATCTCACAATTCTGAAGTCCATGCCCTTTCCCTAAGTCTCAGATCCTAGGGTTCCTCCTCATATCATTTTTGGGGATATCTTTATCATACTCCTATACATTTGTTCATAGTCTAAGAACACTCCACGTCCTGCTGCTCCCAGAATGAAATACAAAGTCTTCCAGGACTTGCCCCAGAGCTTGGGAGTCAAGTTCCCTTCTGGCCACACTCCTCTTAACTCCAAAGAACTATAAAAAAATTCGAGCTGCTTAGAACTCTCTCCCACTACCAAATTTTTTTTTCAGTTTCCTTGAGAAACAAAATTATTCTCCAAATAAGCTCTTGTTAGGTTTATAATAAATGTGATTTAAGTGAGAAAATTATCGCCTTCTCAGGCTGGAAAAACTACTCCAATCTCTCCAGAGAAGATATCCCTTCATTAACCAGGGCTTCTTCCAGAGTCTTTCAGGCAAGGACCTCACCTTGGTGTGGCACTCAGAGAAAAAAAGGCTATGGAGAGAGCTCACAATTATTCCCAGCCCTACTGGGGAACCCATACGAGAGAGAGAGAGAGAGAGAGAGAGAGAGAAAGAGAGAGAGAGAGAGAGAAACCAAGAAATAGACTCTTAACTTTAGAGAACAAACTGATGGCTGTCAGAGGGGAAGTGGACTGGAGGATGGGTAAAATAGGTGATGGGGATTAAGGAGTGCACTTGTGATGAGCACCAGGTGTTGTATGGAAGTGTTGAATCACTGACTTGTACACATAAAACTAATATTACACTGTATGTTAACTAGAATTTAAATAAAACAAAAAGGGATAATAACTTGAGCCATACAAATATATAAAGCCCATCGGTAATGTGACTATGTGGACAAATATAAAAGTAAGTATGAAAAGACATTGAAGAACCAAAGCAATGTTGAAAAGGAAAACCAAAGCTGGAGGCACCACAATTCCAGACTTCAAGCTGTATTACAAAGCTGTAATCATCAAGACTGTAAGGTACTGTCACAAAAACAGACACATAGACCAATGGAACAGAATAGAGAATGCACAAATGGACCCACAAATGTATGACCAACTAATATTTGAAAAAGCAGGAAAGAATATCACATGCAAAAAAGTCTCTTCAGCAAATGGTGTTGGGAAAACTGAACAACAACATGCAAAAGAATGAAACTGGACCATTTTCTTACACCACACACAAAAATAAACTCAAAATGGATGAAGGACCTAATGTGATACAAGAAACCAACAAAATCCTAGAGGAGAAAACAAAGGCAGCAACACCTCTTTAACCTTAGCCACAGAAACTTCTTACTAGATATCTCTCTGGAGACAAGGGAAAGAAAATAAAAAATGGACTAATGTGACATCATCAATATAAAAAGCTTCTGCACAGTGAAAGAAACAATCAACAAAACTAAAAGGCAACGAACAGAATGGGAGCAGATATTTGCAAATGACATATCAGATGAATTCTCAGTATCCAAAATCTATAAATAACTCACCAAACTCAACACCCAAAAAACAAATAATCCAGTGAAGAAATGGGTAGAAGACATTTGTAAACACTTTTCCAAAGAAGACACCCAGATGGCTAACAGACACATGGAAAGATGCTCAACATCACTCAGCATCAGGGAAATACAAATCAAAAACATGATGAGATACCACCTCACACCTGTCAGAATGAATAAAATTAACAACTAAAGCAACAAAAGATATTGGCTAGGATGCAGAGAAAGTGCAACCCTTTTGCACTGTTGGTGGTAATGCAAACTGGTGTAGTCATTCGAGAAAACAGTATGAGGATTCCTCAAAAAATTAAAAATAGAACTACCCTATGAGCCAACAATTGCACTCCTAGGTATTTATCCAAAGGATACAAAGGGTCACATGCACCACAATGTTTGTAGTAATGCTATCAACAATAACCAAATTATGGAAAGAGTTCAAATGTCCATTGACTGAGAAATGGATAAAGAAGATTTGGTATATATTACAATAGAATATTACACGGCAATCAAAAGAATAAAATATTCCCATTTGCAACAATGTGGATGAAACGAGAGTATATTATGCTAGGTGAAATAAGGCAGTCAGAGAAAGATAAATATCAAATGTTTAGTCATATGTGCAATTTAAGAAACAAAACAGATGAACATAGAGGAAAGGATGGAAAAATAAAATAAGATTAAAAACAGAGGGAAGCAAACCATAAGAGACTGTTAAATACAGAGAACAAACTAAGTATGGCTGGAGGGTAGGTGGGTGGGGGCATGGACTAAATAGGTGATGGGCAAAATGGGTGATGGCCATTAAGAGGAGCCCTTGATGGGATGAACACTGGGTGTTATATGTAAGTGATGCATCACTAAGTTCTACTCCTGAAACCAATACTACACTATATGCTAAATCCCTTGGATTTAAACAAATAAAAAAAATAATATAAGTATGATCATAATTTTGGTTTTTAACTGTACTTTTTAATTTTTCTTCAGATTTTGAAAGACAAATAATTATAAATTTATGTAGAGATACACAACATATACAGGAGTAACTTGTGACATTAACAGCAATATGGGAAAGGGTAGAGAATTAATAGAGTAGTATTTTTGTATGTGACTGAGATTAAGTCGATATCAGCTTAAAGTAGATTATTATCACTTTAGGACATGATATGTAATTACCTGGAAATCAGAAGGTAAATATCTTTAGAATATACATAAAAGGAAATACAAAAGGAATAAAAACTGCCACTATAAGAAAACAACTAACCACAAAGGAAATCAGTAATGGAGAAAATAAGACACAAAGAAGCTATAAGACTTAGATAAAACAAATAATTAAATAGTGAAAATAAGTCAATCCTTATCAGTAATTACTTTATTTTTAAGTTTATTTATTTTGAAATAGAGAGCCAGCAAGAAAGAGAGGAGCAGAGAGAGAGAAAGGGAGAATCCCAAGCAGGCTCCACGCTGTCAGCACAGAGCTCAATGAAGGGGTCAAACTCATGAACCACAAGATCGAGACTTAAGCCAAAGCCAAGAGTCAAAGGCTTAATCAACTGAGCCACCCAGGTACTCCCTAATCAGTAATTATTTTAAACTGAAATGGATTGACATAGAACAATGGAATAGAATAGAAACCCCAGAACTAGACCCACAAACGTATGGCTAACTAATCTTTGACAAAACAGGAAAGAACATCCAATGGAAAAAAGACAGTCTCTTTAACAAATGGTGCTGGGAGAACTGGACAGCAACATGCAGAATGTTGAAACTAGACCACTTTCTCACACCATTCACAAAAATAAACTCAAAATGGATAAAGGACCTGAATGTGAGACAGGAAACCATCAAAACCCTAGAGGAGAAAGCAGGAAAAGACCTCTCTGACCTCAGCCATAGAAATCTCTTACTCGACACATCCCCAAAGGCAAGGGAATTAAAAGCAAAAATGAATTACTGGGACCTTATGAAGATAAAAAGCTTCTGCACAGCAAAGGAAACAACCAACAAAACTAAAAGGCAGCCAACGGAATGGGAAAAGATATTTGCAAATGACATATCGGACAAAGGGCTAGTATCCAAATCTATAAAGAGCTCACCAAACTCCACACCCAAAAAACAAATAACCCAGTGAAGAAATGGGCAGAAAACATGAATAGACACTTCTCTAAAGAAGACATCCGGATGGCCAACAGGCACATGAAAAGATGTTCAACGTCGCTCCTCATCAGGGAAATACAAATCAAAACCACACTCAGATATCACCTCACGCCAGTCAGAGTGGCCAAAATGAACAAATCAGGAGACTATAGATGCTGGAGAGGATGTGGAGAAACGGGAACCCTCTTGCACTGTTGGTGGGAATGCAAATTGGTGCAGCCGCTCTTGAAAACAGTGTGGAGGTTCCTTAGAAAATTAAAAATAGACCTAGCCTATGACCCAGCAATAGCACTGCTAGGAATTTACCCAAGGGATACAGGAGTACTGATGCATAGGGGCACTTGTACCCCAATGTTTATAGCAGCACTCTCAACAATAGCCAAATTATGGAAAGAACCTAAATGTCCATCAACTGATGAATGGATAAAGAAATTGTGGTTTATATACACAATGGATTACTACATGGCAATGAGAAAGAATGAAATATGTCCCTTAGTAGCAATGTGGATGGAACTGGAGAGTGTGATGCTAAGTGAAATAAGCCATACAGAGAAAGACAGATACCATATGGTTTCACTCTTATGTGGATCCTGAGAAACTTAACCGAAACCCATGGAGGAAGGGAAGGAAAAAAAACAAAAAGAGGTTAGAGTCGGAGAGAGCCAAAGCATAAGTGACTGTTAAAAACTGAGAACAAACTGAGGGTTGATGGGGTGGGAGGGAGGGGAGGGTGGGTGATGGGTATTGAGGAGGGCACCTTTTGATATGAGCACTGGGTGTTCTATGGAAACCAATATGACAATAAATTTCATATTTTGAATAAATAAATAAATAAATAAATAAAAATAAAAATAAAAAGCTCATTATGAATAGCAAAAGATATTCCTGTCACTCAGGAAATTCCAAAAGTTTTAAAAGCTCTGTGTCAGGATTAGAAGATAAAGACTAAATAAATTTCTTATCATACTACAAGAATATAGTTGTCTCAAATTATATACATTTTTTTCCTCAAATGTTTATTAGAACTTCCCAGTAAAATTACCTGGATCTAGGGTATTTGTGTGTGGTGGGGAAGGACAATTTAAACAATAGATTTAATAACTATAATTGTTATAAAACTGTTTAGATATTATGTTTCTAGTTTATTCCATTTCAGTAAGTTATATATTTTTTAAGAATTTGTTCATGTAATCTAAATTTTCAAATTTTAGCATAAACTCAATATCCTGTTATCTTTTAATGTTCTGAATCTGTAACTAGTACACTTTTTCATTCTTACAATTGTTTCTTTATGTTATTCCTTTTATGTATCTTGCCAGAGATTTGTTGAGATTATTAGTCTTTTCAATAATCTTTGAGTTTGTTGACACTCTTTATGTATTTAGTTTATTTTATTAATGTAATTATCTTTATTTTTTCTTTCTCCTACTTTGATTTAATCTGTTGCTCTTTTCTAACTTCTTAAATTTAAGGGTTAGTTAATTAAATTTTAACCTTCCTTTTTTTCTAATATAAGCATTTTTTAATGTTTATTTATTTTTGAGACAAAGAGAGAGAGAGAGAGATAGACAGAGAGACAGAGAGAACATGAGCGGGGGAGAAGTAGAGAGAGAAGGGAACACAGAATCCAAAGCAGGCTCCAGGCTATGAGCTGTTAGCACAGAGCCCAATTCATGAACTCAGAGAGCCATGAACTCAGGTTCAAACTCACGAGCTGCAAGATTGTGACCTGAGCCAAAGTCAGGCAATTAACCTTTGAGCCCCCAGGCGTCCCTCTAATAAAAGCATTTAAGGCTATAAAATTTACTCTAATTATTTCTTTAAATACATCTCACAATTTTTATGTGTAACATTGTTATCATTGTCAAGATCTAAATATCTTATATTATCCATTATATTATGTTCTTTTACCAAAGATTTATTTAATAAGTTTTTAATGTTTATTTATTTTTGAGAGAGACAGAGAATGAGTGGGGGAGGGGCAGAGAGAGAGAGAGAGGGAGACACAGAATTGGAAAAAGGCTCTAGTCTCCGAGCTGTCAGCACAAAGCCTGATGGGGGGCTCAAACCCACGAACCATGGTGAGATCATGACCAGAGCTGAAGTTGGATGCTTAACCTACTGAGCCACCCAGGCATTCCTTTTTTTTTAATAAATAATTTTTAAAATTTAAAACATGTTTTCAATTTATTTGGTTAGAGAGATTGAGAGAGAGAAAACCAGAAGGGGAAGGGTAGAGAGAGAGGAGGACAGAGGATCTGAAGTGCTAACAGCACAGAGCCTGGTGTGGGGCTTAAATCCATGAACCACTGTGAGATTGTGACCTGAGCCAAAGTTGGACGCTTATGTGACTGAACCACCCAGGTGTGCCATCAATGACTTACTTAGAATTATGATTCTTAATTTCTAGATTCATGAGGAATTTTCTATCATATATGTAATTATGATTTTTAAAGATATATTATAAACATTAAATTTTGTTGGGGTTAAAAGTGTGGCCTGTAATGATATCAATGCTTTAAAATTTACCAATGTGTAATCATTTTTAAGAAATATTCTATGTGGTCTTTGGATACCTGGGTGGCTTAGTTGAGCATCCAACTCTTAATTTCAGCTCAGGTCATGATCTCTTGGTTCGTGGGATCAAGCACCTCATCAGGGCTTGGGTTTCTCTCTCTCCCTCTGCCCCTTCCCACCCGCACATGCGTGTGTATGCACTCTGTCTCAAAATAAATAAACTTAAAAAAAAGAAAGAAAGAAATATTCTGTGCGGTCTCAGAAAGAATGTATACTCTGCAATTATATATATATATATATATATATACACACACACATATATATAATGACAGATATGTGTATAAATATGTACACATATACATTAGATATATATAAACATACATACACACATATATAGGTGGACATATATTTGCATTGTTTTATATATCGGTGCAGATATAGATGTAGGTATAAATAAATTGACATAGACATCTTTTTGCACATGCTTGTCAATTGTAGTGATCAGTCCTTACGTATCATTACTGATATTTTGCCTGCTTTTTCTATGTTATTGTGAGATAAGTTGAAATCACTCACAATGATGATGGGTTTATTATTCTTTATATTTTTCAATGTTTATTGTACATGTTTGGATATGATTTAAAAGTTTTTGTTGACTGGGGAGAGACAAGATGGCAGAGAAGTAGGAGAGCCGGAATTTCCCTCATCCCTCAAACACAGCAGTATTGAGGTCAGAACACTTGGAATTCTAGGAATCCAGGCTACAGAGTGAGAGAAACATCTCCACAGGTGTATGGACACAGCTTGGTGGGACAGAGGCACGTGTTTGCGAATTGAGAGATATAAAATGGGCAGCATAGGCACAGAGGGACAGAACCCCTTCAGTGGAGACACAAAAGGAAGAGAAAGAGAAGCTGCGGAAGTGTGGGTTTGAATTTAGACAAGAGAAAAACCTCTCTGGACCACGGACTAGGAAGCAAAAAATACAGAGAGAGCCATTTTCCACTTTACAAACAGCCTTAGGAGTGAAGATCTGAGTTCTCAGGCTTGTGCAACTTGCTCTGGACTAAAGTAGCTGCTAGTGCTTGTGTCTTGGGGGGAGAGGAGCCAGCCCAAGGGCTGGGTAGCAATCTCTGGGGTGCACTGGGAGAGGGCAGTCCCCTCTCTTGAGTACTTTGGAAAGAGGGTTTATTCCCCCCTGCTCAAGGGCAAAAGATTCTGCAGGTGCCAGCCAGAGGCCCTTTGTCAGCTGGTCAGAGAGGCACTATCCCAGAACCAGGCCCATGTGGAGCAGGATCCTTTAAGTCATCGGGTTTTGAATCCCAGCCAAATGCCTAGGAAGTGTGGAAGACTGTGGATCAGGACAAGTTGGCCCGTCTGTCATACTGTGTGAGGGCTGCCTGAACATGTGGTTTTAGAAACCTGGTATGGGGAGAAGATATTGGGGTGATGCCATTTTTCCCCATCATCAACATGGTGGGGCTTCAGGGATCAAGACAGTGTCCCCAGTGGAGGTAAGATTCGTTTACACCAAACTCCGCCCCTCCATACCTGGTAATTGCTTCTGAATGAGATTCACACTGACAGAACCAGAGGGCCTCTCCTCCCATATATATATATATATACATATATATATATATGTGTGTGTGTGTGTGTGTGTGTGTGTGTGTGTATCTTTTCTTTTCTTCTTTCTTTCTGTGTTCTGGTTGTTTGTTTAATCAGGCATTTTTACTCTATTCTTTTTACACCTTTTCTGTATCTCCTTCTTTATTTTCCTCTCTCTCTCTCTTTCTGGATTAAGCCTTATAGTTTTTTGATTCTCAGCCCGATATTTTTTTCCACTCATGTCATTTGTCTCTTTGTATGGATTAAGGCTTCTTCCACCACCCCCTTCCCCTTTATTCCAAGGTTACTTCAATGAAGGAATCCAAGCTTAACTGGTGGAAGGACCAAACCACCACTGCAAGCAGTGACATAAAGCAACCATAGACACAACCACAGAGTGCATGCAACACACTCTAAAAAAATTTCCTGAAGTGCCAAGACCTGGACAGTGTATGAACCCTCTTTAATATAGTAGTACTTGCAGGTGCAGGACATAACAAGCTATTAAAACATGTAAAAGACCAAAAAAAAAAAAAAACTGGCCAAAATGATGAAACGAAAGAATTCTCAAAAAAAATTCCAGGAGGAAATGACAGCCAGAGAATTGCTTAAAACAGATGTAAGTAATATATCTGAACATGAATTTAGAATAGTAGTCATAAGACTTACTGCTGGGCTTGAAAAATCATAGAAGACAGCAGAGAATCTATTGTTGCAGAGATCAAAGACCTAAGAAATAGTCATGATGAATTAAGTAATATTGTAAATGTGATGCAAAATAGACTAGATACAGTGACAGCAAGGATGGAAGAAACAGAGAGGAGAATAGTTCAAATAGGAGATAAAATTATGGAAAATGATGAAGCTGGGAAAAAGAGGGATAGGAAATTACTAGACCACAAGGGGAGAATTAGAGACATAAGTGATTCAATAAAATGTAGTAATATCCATATCATAGGAATTCCAGAAGAAGAGAGAGAAGGGGCAGAAAGTTTAGTTGTTGTGGTTGTTTAATTTAATTTTATTTTTTAAATTTACATCCAAATTAGTTAGCATATAGTGCAATAATTATTCCAGGAGTAGATTCCTTGATGCCCTTTACCCATTTAGCCCATCCCCCCTCCCACACCCCTTCCAGTTACCCTCTGTTTGTCTCCATATTTATGAGTCTCTTATGTTTTGTCCCCCTCCCTGTTTTTATATTAGTTTTGTTTCCCTTCCCTATGTTCATCTGTTTTGTTTCTTAAAGTCCTCATATGAGTGAAGTCATATGATATTTGTCTTTCTCTGACTAATTTCGCTTAGCATAATACCATCCAGTTCCATCCATGTAGTTGCAAATGGCAAGATTTCATTATTTTTGATTGCTGAGTAATACTCCATTGTATGTATATACCACATCTTCTTTATCCATTCATTCATCGATGGACATTTGGGCTTTTTCCATACTTTGACTATTGTTGATAGTGTTGTTATAACCATTGTGATGCATATGTCCACAGAAGGTTTATTTGAACAAAATGTAGCTGAGAACTTCTCTAATCTGGGAAAGGAAGCAGATATCCAAATCTAGAAAGCACAGAGAACTCCCTTCAAAATCAACAAAAACAGGTCAACACTACAACATATAATAATGAAACTGGCAAAATACTAAGATAAGGAGAGAATTCTGAAAGCAGCTAGGAACAAACTGGCCTTACCTATAAGCATAGACACATAAGGGTAGTAGCAGACCTGTCCACTGAAACTTAGCAGGCCAGAAGGGAGTGGCAGGAAATTTTCAATGTGTTTAATAGGAAAAATATGCAGCCAAGAATCTTTTACCTGAAAAGACTGTGATTCAGAATAGAAGGAGAGATAAAGGCTTTCCCAGACAAACAAAAATTAAAGGAGTTCATGACCACTAAACCAACCCTGCAGGATATCCTAAGGGGGACTCTGTGAGTGGAAAGTAGCAAAGAACCAGAGACATCAACACAACCATGAAATCTACAGATAACACAATGACACTAAATTCATATATTTCAATAATTACTCTGAATGTAAATGTACTAAATGCCCAAATCAGGAGACATATGGTATCATAGTGGATAAAAAACCATGACCGATCTATATACTATCTACAAGAGACTCATTTTAGACCTGAGGACACCTGCAGGGTATGTGTAACAATCATGCTACTGGAAGTCAAAAGAAAGCTGGAGCAGTCATACGCATATCAGACAAACTAGATTTTAAAGACTGTAACAAAAGATGAAGAAGCGCATTATATCATAATTAAGGGGCCTATCCATCAAGAAGTGCTAACAATTGTAAATGTTTATGCCCCCAATTTAAACACCCAAATATATAAATAAATTAATCACAAACATAAGCAATCTTATTGACAATAATGTGGTAATTGTAGGCGACTTCAATAGTCCACTGACAATAATGGGCAGATAATCTAGGCAGAAAATCAATAAAGAAACAATGGCCTTGAATGATATATTAGACCAGATGGACTTAACAGATAAATTTAGAAATTTTCATCAAACAAACAAATAAATAAAAGCATCAGAATACACATTCTTCTCTAGTGTACTTGGAACATTCTCCAAAATAGATCACATACTGGATAACAAAAGAGTCCTCAACAAATGTAAAAGGATTGAGACCATACCATGCATATATTCAGATAACAACACTATGAAACTTGAAATCAACCACAAGAAAAAAATCTGGAAAGCCTCCAAAAACATGGAGGTTAAAGAACATCCTACTAAAGAATTAATGGGTCAATCAAGAAATTAAAGAAGAAATTATAAAATATATGGAAGCAAAGGAAAATGAAAACACAACAGACTGCACCCTTTGGGATGCAGCAAAGGCAGTCCTAAGAGAAAAATACATTGCAACCCAGGCCTTTCTCAAGAAACAAGAAATCCCAAATACAGAACCTAACTTCACATCTAAAGAAACTAGAAGTTGAACAGCAAAGAAACCCCAAATCCAGCAGCAGAAGAAAAATAATAAAGATTAAAGCAGAAAGAAACACTATAGAATAAATTAAAAAAAAACAGTAGAACAGACCAATGAATATAGGAGCTGGGTTTTTGAAAGAATAAACAAATTGATAAAAACCTAGTCAGACTTCTCAAAAAGAAAACAAAGAGGACCAAATAGATAAAATCATGAATGAAAGAAAAGAGATTACAACCAACACCACAGAAATACACAAAAATATTATAGAATATTATGAAAAATCATATGCCAACAAACTGAACAATCTGGAAGAAATGGAAAAATTCCTAGACACCCACACACCACCAAAACTCAAACAGGAAGAAATAGAAAATTTGAACAGACCCATAACCAGTGAAGAAATTGAATCAGTTATCAAAAATCTCCCAACAAATAAGAATCCTTGACCAGATGGCTTCCCAGGGAAATTCTACCAGACATTTAAAGCAGAGTTAATACCTAGTCTTCGCAAACTTTTCCAAAAAATAGAAATGGAAGGAAAGCTTTCAGACTCATTCTGTGGAGCCAGTATTACCTAGATTCCAAAACTAGACAAAGACCCCACTACAAAGGAGAATTACAGGACAATATCTCTGATGAACATGGATGCAAAGCAAGATACTATCAAATTTAATTCAATAGTATATGAAAAGAATTAATGACTATGATCAAGTGGGATTAATTCCTGGGCTGCAGGGCTGGTTCAATATTCACAAATCAATCAATGTGATATATCACATTAATAGGTGAAAAGATAAGAACCATATGATCCTATGAATAGATGCAGGGAAAGTATTTGACAAAATACAGCATCCTTTCTTAATAAAAACTCTCAAGAATGTCAGGATAGAAGGAATATACCTTAACATCATAAAAGCCATACATTAAAGGCCCACAGCTAATATCTTCTTCAATGGGGAAAAACTGAGAGCTTTATCCCTGAGATCAAGAACATGACAGGGATGTCCACTCTCACCACTGTTGTTTAACATAGGGTTGGAAGTCCTAACCTCAGCAATCAGACAACAAAATGAAATAAAAGGCATCCAAATTGACAAAGAAAAAGCCAAACTTTCACTTTTCATAGATGCCATGATACTCTACATTGAAAACCTGAAAGATTCCACCAAAAACCTGCTAGAACTGATTCATGAATTCAGGAAAATCACAGGATATTAAATCAATGTACAGTAATTGGTTGCATTTCTATACACCAATAATGAAGCAAAACAAAAAGATATCAAGGAATCGATCCCATTTACAATTGCACCAAGGACCATAAAATACCTAGGGATAAACCTAACCAAATAGGTAAAAGATATGTATGCTGAAAATTACAGAAAACTTATGAAAGAAATTGAAGAAGACACAAAGAAATGGGAAAACATTCCATGCTCATGGATTGGAAGAACAAATATAGCTAAATGTCTATACTACTCAAAGAAATCTACACATTCAATTTAATCCCAATCAAAATAGCACCAGAATTCTTCACAGACCTAGAACAAACAGTCCTAAAATTTTTATGTAACCACAAAAGACCCTGAATCGTCAGAGCAATGCTGAAAAAGAAAACCAAAGTGGGAAGCCATCACAATCCTGGACTTTAGCCTGTACTACAAAGTTGTAATCATCAAGACAGTATGGTATTGGCAAAAAAGAAAAAAAAAACAGACACATAGACCAATGGAACAGAATAGTAAACCCAGAAATGGACCGACAAATGTATGGCCAACTAATCTTTGACAAAGCAGGAAAGAGTATCAAATGGAAAAAAAGACAGTCCCTTTAGAAAATTGTTGCTGGGAGAACTGCAACAAGCAGAAGATTAATTGGACCACTTTCTTATGCCATACGCAAACATAAACTCAAAATAGATGAAAGACATAAGTTTGAGACAGGAAACTATCAAAATCCTAGGAAAAAAAAACAAAACAGGCAACAACCTCTTTGATGTTGGCCACAGCAACTTCTTACTAGACACATCTCCAAAGGCAAGGAAAACAAAAGCAAAAATGACCTATTGGTACTTCATCAAGATAAAAGTCTTCTGCACAGCAAAGGAAACAATCAGCAAAACTAAAAGGCAACCGATGGAATAGGAGAAGATATTTGCAAATGACATATCAGGTAAAGGGTTAGTATAAAAAATCTATAAAGAACTTACCAAAATCAACATCCTAAAAACAAATAATCCAGTGAAAAAATGGGCAGAAGACATTTGTAGACACATTTCCAAAAAAAGATATACATATGGCCAAGAGACACATGAAAAGATGCTCAACATCACTCATCATCAGGGAAATACATTTCCAAACCACTTTAAGATACCACCTCACACTGGTCAGAGTGGCTAAAATGAAAAACTCAGGAAACAACCAGTATTGGTGAGGATGTGGAGAAACAGGAACCCTCTTGCACTGCTGGTGGGAATGCAGACTGGTTCAGCCATTCTGGGAAACAGTGTGGAAGTTCCTCAAAAAATTAAAAATAGAATTACCCTACAACCGAGCAATAGCACTACTAGGAATTTATCCAAAAGATACAGCAGTGCTGATTCATAGGGACACATGTAGCCTAATCTTTATAGCAGCACTTTCAACAATAGCCAAATTATCTGAAGAGCTAAATGTCCATCGATTGATGAATGGATAAAGATGTGGTATATATATATATATATATATATATATATATATACCATATATATATATATATGGAATACTATTTGGTAATGACAAAGAATGAAATGTTGCCATTTGCCACAACATGGATGGAACTGGATGGTATTATGCTAAGTGAAATAAGTCAGTAAGAGAAAGATATCATATGTTTTCACTTATATGTAGAATGTGAGAAACTTAACAGAAGACCATGGGGGAAGGGAAGGAGAAAAAATCGTTTCAAACTGGGAAGGAGGCAAACCATAAGAGACTTAAATACAGAGAATAAACTGAGGGTTGATGGGGGTGGTGGAAGGGAGGGTAAATGTCTGATGGGCAATGAGGAGAGCACTTGTTGGGATGAGCACTGTGAGTTGTATGTAAGCGATGAATGATGGGAATCTACTCCCAAAGCCAAGAGCACATTGTATACACTGTATGTTAGATAACTTGACAACAAATTATTTAAAAACTAAATAAAAAATTAAAAGGTTTTACCTTATTTCACCATTCTAAGATTCACAATCCTTCCTTATTTTCACATTTTTGAAATCAATGTGTCTGATAATTGATGGCATCTTACAATAATTATTAGCTTCATTCTTTTAATTTAGCACATTTCTATGTATCCTACAACTGTGTAATTCTTGATTTGATGGAAATATAGTGTATCATTGTGAACTGAAACTTCTTTCAATATAGAGTGATCTTTATGTTCAGCAATGCTTTTGCCTATTTTTTGTTTGGTATGATTATAGCTGTACGATATTCTTGTTGGTTAACATTTGTCTGGAATGTATTTTTTCCTTATGTTGTTTATATGTATCTTATAAACAGCCTATAATTAATATTAAAATTTAAACTTAGATTGTTTTTCAAATTACATGGACTATTAAGTCAAGTTATTTTTATTGTAATTACTGATATTTTTGGAGTTTACACATCTTATGCTTTCTAATTGTTATACTTTTTCAGTTTCTTTTCATTTCCTTTCGTTTCTTTTAGATTATTATAATTTTCCCCGTGCATTTTGTCACTCATTGCTAAACCAGAGAATTTTATTTTTTTTTATTTTTTTATTTTTTTATTTTTTTTTATTAAAAATACTTTTATTTAAACTTTTTACTATATTTTCTACTTTTGTGTAAATTTTTTTCTTTTTCTTTTTTTTAATTTTTTTTTTATTTTTTAATATATGAAATTTACTGTCAAATTGGTTTCCATACAACACCCAGTGCTCATCCCAAAAGGTGCCCTCCTCAATACCCATCACCCACCCTGCCCTCCCTCCCACCCCCCATCAACCCTCAATTTGTTCTCAGTTTTTAACAGTCTCTTATGCTTTGGCTCTCTCCCACTCTAACCTCTTTTTTTTTTTTTTTTCCTTCCCCTCCCCCATGGGTTTCTGTTATGTTTCTCAGGATCCACATAAGAGTGAAACCATATGGTATCTGTCTTTCTCTGTATGGCTTATTTCACTTAGCATCACACTCTCCAGTTCCATCCATGTTGCTACAAAAGGCCATATTTCATTTTTTCTCATTGCCACGTAGTATTCCATTGTGTATATAAACCACAATTTCTTTATCCATTCATCAGTTGATGGACATTTAGGCTCTTTCCATAATTTGGCTATTGTTGAGAGTGCCGCTATAAACATTGGGGTACAGGTGCCCCTATGCATCAGTACTCCTGTATCCCTTGGATAAATTCCTAGCAGTGCTATTGCTGGGTCATAGGGTAGGTCTATTTTTAATTTTCTGA
>NC_064817.1:51824051-51824261 GCF_023721935.1 Panthera uncia
GACGTTGAACATCTTTTCATGTGCCTGTTGGCCATCCGGATGTCTTCTTTAGAGAAGTGTCTATTCATGTTTTCTGCCCATTTCTTCACTGGGTTATTTGTTTTTTGGGTGTGGAGTTTGATGAGCTCTTTATAGATTTTGGATACTGGCCCTTTGTCCGATGTGTCATTTGCAAATATCTTTTCCCATTCCGTTGGTTGCCTTTTAGTT
>NC_064817.1:51834261-51862734 GCF_023721935.1 Panthera uncia
CGCGTTGTGAGCCCCGCGTCCTCCTACGCCGCCATCTTCCGGAACCTTCCTAAACCAGAGAATTTTAAAGTTAGTCTTGACTTTAGAAAGATTGATCATTATCTTTACCATCCACCTGAAAGATATGAGGACCCTAGAACACCAAAGTTTTATTCCCCTCTACTGACATATTTGAATTTTCTCATTAAATTTATCTCTCTTTTAAATACACAAAATGTTCTTTTGTTATCATTGTTATGGTTGTTGTTTTATAACATTATTGTTCATTGTGATTTATCAATATATTTGTAACTTCTTTCATTCTCATTTCTTATTGTTTCTCACACATTCTATATGGGATTATTTTACTTATGCTTGAAGAATTTTCTTTACATATTCCTTTAGTATAGATCTATTGGTGACAAACTCATTTTTTGTTTGCTAAAATATCTTTATTCTGATTTTCAAAGCTTCCTTTGCTAGATATAAAATACTAAGTTGATGGATTTTATTTGTTTTCTGTGTTGTTGCTCTCTCAGTACAACAAAGATATTAATCCATTTTCACCAGACAATTGAAAAGTTGGCTTTCACTGAAATTATAGTTTTCCTAAGAATAATTGACATATACTGTTTCTGGCTGTTTTTACTGTTTATTTATTTATTTTATTTGCTAGAAGTGATATGCCTTGGTGAAGATTTTATTTTATTTATCTTACTTTATATTCCTTGGTCTTTTAATGTACAAATTTGTCTTTAATCATTTTTGAAACTTTGTAACCATCATCTCTATATATTATCCTGTCCATTTTTTCCTCCTCCCTTATGGGACTCTAATTGGATCTATGTTGGTCCTTCTTAATTTACTTCCTTTTTAAATATATATTTTCAATGTTTATGTATTTATTTTGAGAGAGGGAGAGAGAGAGAAAGAGAGTGTGCGAGCATTTACCTGAGCAGGTGAGGGGCAGAGAGAGAAGGACAGAGAGAATCCCAAGCAGGCTCCGTGTTCAGTGTGGAGCTTAATGTGGGGCTTTATCACACAACTGTGAGATCATGACCTCAGCTGAAATCAGGAGTCAGACACTTAACCAACTGACCCACTCAGGGGCTCCTTAATTTACTTCTTAATCTTTAAAAGAAATTCCATCTTTTTTCTCTCTGTGCTGTCTGGATAATTTCTTCTATTTTATCATCTATGACACTAATCCTCATTTGCTGCTAAACCTATCAAAGATTTTTAATTTAATTATTATTTTTTATTTCCAGAAGTTTTAATTAAATTTTTAAAAATTTGTTCATTAAAAATTTCTTACAATTTTTTGTATTAATTTCAGTCTTTTAAATTATTTTAGGGGCGCCTGGGTGGCTCAGTAAGTTAAGTGTCCGACTTCAGCTCAGGTCATGATATTGCCGTTAGTGGGTTCAAGCCCCGCCTCCGGCTCCAGCTTGGAGCCTGGAGCCTGCTACAGATTCTGTCTCCCTCCCTCTCTGCCCCTCCCCCACTGTGCTCTGTCTCTCTCTCTCTCTCAAAAATAAATTAACATTAAAAAATTATTTTAAAACACTAATTTTTATTTTGTATTATGCATCTGATCATTCCACTATTTAAAATCTTAAACCTAAGTTTGTTGTTTCCGATGGTTGTATATATGGTGTCTTGTTTCCTTTTATGTTTTAGGATTTTTAAGTATATAATCTTATTTCCTAGAACTTCATATATGAGAGTTTTTTGAACTTGTGATTACATTTCTACTTTCATTTCATTATTATGAGAAGAGATATTGTGTATATTAAACTTTTAAAATTTACTAAAACTTATTTTGTGGCTAACATATCGTTGATCCTGGAGAATGTTCTATGTGTACTTGAGAAACATGTGAATTCTGCTTTTCTCGGATGAAATGTTCTATATATGTATTTTATATCCAATTGATCTATAGCGTTTTTGAAGTCCTCTCTTCCCTTAGTAGTCTTCTGTCTGCTTCTATCCATTATTCATGAGGTATTGAACACTCCTTTTACTATTGTAGTGTTTATTTCTCCCATGATTTCTTTCAATATTTGCTTCATACATTTAGAAGCTCTGACGTTTATGCAAATATACTTACAATTATTGCATTTTCTTGATGATGTGATCCATGTATCATTATATAAAGTCCATATTTATCTATTGAAATAGAGCACAAGTAGGAGATGGACAGAGAGAGATGGAGACACAGAATCTGAAGCAGGCTCCAAGCTCTGAGCTGTCAGCACAGAGCTTGACACAGGGCTCAAACACATGAACTGCGAGATCATGACCTGAGTGGAAGTTGCATGCTTAACCGACTGAACCACCCAGGCGACTCACTCTTGAAATAGTTTTTGACTTCAAGTCTATTCTGTCTGATAATAGTGTAGCTATTTCTGCTCTTTCAGTTATAATTTTCATAAAATATATTGTTCCATCTTTTCATTTTCAACTTATATGTGTCCTTAGATCAAAAGTAGTTCTCTTGTAGGCAGTATATAGTTTGATCCTGTTTTTTAAATTAATTTTGCCAATTTATATCTTTTGATTGGAGAGTCCAATCCATTTCAGTTTTTTTTTTAATTTTTAAAGTGAAGATTTTATTAATTTTCTTTTTTAAATATAATTTATTGTCAAATTGGTTTCCATACAACACCCAGTGCTCATCCCAAGTGCCCTCCTCAATACCCATCACCCACCCTTCCCTCCCTCCCACCCCCCATCAACCCTCAGTTTGTTCTCAGTTTTTAACAGTCTCTTATGCTTTGGCTCTCTCCCACTCTAACCATTTTTTTTTTCTTCCACTCCCCCATGGGTTTCTGTTAAGTTTCTCCAGATCCACATAAGAGTGGAACCATATGGTATCTGTCTTTCTCTGTATGGCTTATTTCACTTAGCATCACACTCTCCAGTTCCATCCACGTTGGACAAAAGGCCATATTTCATTCTTTCTCATTGCCACGTAGTACTCCATTGTGTATATAAACCACAATTTCTTTATCCATTCATCAGTTGATGGACATTTAGGCTCTGTGTCTGTTTTTGTTCCAATACCATGCTGTCTTGATGATGACAGCTTTGTAGTAGAGGCTAAAGTCTGGGATTGTGATGCCTCCTGCTTTGGTCTTCTTCTTCAAAATTACTTTGGCTATTCGGGGCCTTTTGTGGTTCCATATGAATTTTAGGATGGCTTGTTCTAGTTTCGAGAAGAATGCTGGTACAATTTTGATTGGGATTGCATTGAATGTGTAGATAGCTTTGGGTAGTATTGACATTTTGACAATATTTATTCTTCCAATCCATGAGCAGGGAATGTCTTTCCATTTCTTTATATCTTCTTCAATTACCTTCATAAGCTTTCTATTGTTTTCAGCATACAGATCTTTTACATCTTTGGTTAGATTTATTCCTAGGTATTTCATGCTTGTTGGTGCAATTGTGAATAGGATCAGTTTCTTTATTGTCTTTCTGTTGCTTCATTGTTAGTGTATAAGAATGCAACTGATTTCTGTGCATTGATTTTGTATCCTGCAACTTTGCTGAATTCATGTATCAGTTCTAGCAGACTTTTGGTGGAGTCTATCGGATTTTCCATGTATAATATCATGTCATCTGCAAAAAGCAAAAGCTTAACTTCATCTTTGCCAATTTTGATGCCTTTGATTTCCTTTTGTTGTCTGATTGCTGATGCTAGAACTTCCAACACTATGTTAAACAACAGCGGTGAGAGTGGACATCCCTGTCGTGTTCCTGATCTCAGGGATAAAGCTCTCAGTTTTTTCCCATTGAGGATGATGTTAGCTGTAGGCTTTTCATAAATGGCTTTGATGATGTTTAAGTACGTTCTTTCTATCACGACTTTCTCAAGGGTTTTTATTAAGAAAGGGTGCTGGATTTTGTCAAAGGCCTTTTCTGCATCGATTGACAGGAACATATGGTTCTTCTCTTTTCTTTTATTAATGTGATCTATCATGTTGATTGATTTGCGAATGTTGAACCAGCCCTGCATCCCAGGAATGAATCCCACTTGATCATGGTGAATAATTCTTTTTATAAGCTGTTGAATTCGATTTGCTAGTATCTTATTGAGAATTTTTGCCTCCATATTCATCAGGGATATTGGCCTGTAGTTCTCTTTTTTTACTGGGTCTCTGTCTGGTTTAGGAATCAAAGTAATGCTGACTTCATAGAATGCGTCTGGAAGTTTTCCTTCCCTTTCTATTTCTTGGAATAGCTTGAGAAGGATAGGTATTATCTCTACTTTAAACGTCTGGTAGAACTCCCCTGGGAAGCCATCTGGTCCTGGACTCTTATTTGTTGGGACATTTTTGATAACCGATTCAATTTCTTCGCTGGTTATGGGTCTGTTCAAGCTTTCTATTTCCTCCTGATTGAGTTTTGGAAGCGTGTGGGTGTTTAAGAATTTGTCCATTTCTTCCAGGTTGTCCAATTTGTTGGCATATAATTTTTCATAGCATTCCCTGATAATTGTTTTTACCTCTGAGGGATTTGTTGTAATAATTCCATTTTCATTCATGATTTTATCTTCTTGGCTCCTCTCCCTTTTCTTTTTGAGAAGCCTGGCTAGAGGTTTGTCAATTTTGTTTATTTTTTCAAAAAACCAACTCTTGGTTTCGTTGATCTGCTGTACATTTTTTTTAGATTCTATATTGTTTATTTCTGCTCTGACCTTTATTATTTCTCTACTTCTGCTGGGTTTAGGCTGCCTTTGCTGTTCTGCTTCTATTTCCTTTAGGTGTGCTGTTAGGTTTTGTATTTGGGATTTTTCTTGTTTCTTGAGATAGGCCTGGATTGTGATGTATTTTCCTCTCAGGAGTGCCTTTCCTGCATCCCAAAGCGTTTGGATTGTTGTATTTTCATTTTCATTTGTTTCCATATATTTTTTAATTTCTTCTCTAATTGCCTGGTTGACCCACTCATTCTTTAGTAGGGTGTCCTTTAACCTCCATGCTTTTGGAGGTTTTCCGCACGGTTCTTTTTCCTGCGGTTGATTTCAAGCTTCATAGCATTGTGGTCTGAAAGTATGCATGGTATAATTTCAATTCTTGTATACTTATGAAGGGCTGTTTTGTGACCCAGTATATGATCTATCTTGGAGAATGTTCCATGTGCACTCGAGAAGAAAGTATATTCTGTTGCTTTAGGATGCAGAGTTCTAAATATGTCTGTCAAGTGCATCTGATCCAATGTGTCATTCAGGGCCCTTGTTTCTTTATTGACCATGTGTCTAGATGATCTATCCATTTCTGTAAGTGGAGTGTTAAAGTCCCCTGCAATTACCACATTCTTTTCAATAAGGTTGCTTATGTTTATGAGTAATTGTTTTATATATTTGGGGGCTCCGGTATTTGGCACATAGACATTTATAATTGTTAGCTCTTCCTGATAGATAGACCCTGTAATTATTATATAATGCCCTTCTTCATCTCTTGTTATAGCCTTTACTTTAAAGTCTAGTTTGTCTGATATAAGTATGGCTACTCCAGCTTT
Source organism: Panthera uncia (assembly GCF_023721935.1). NCBI lineage: Eukaryota > Metazoa > Chordata > Mammalia > Carnivora > Felidae > Panthera > Panthera uncia. Next base: position 51,839,764 of record NC_064817.1, read on the forward strand.
CTTTTGGCTTCCAGTAGCGTGATAAATAGTTCTCCATCCCCTCACTCTCAATCTAAAGGTGTCCTCAGATCTAAATTGAGTCTCTTGTAGACAGAAAATAGTTGGGTCTTGTTTTTTTATCCATTCTGATACCCTATGTCTTTTGGTTGGTGCATTTAATCCATTTACATTCAGTGTTATTATAGAAAGATACGGGTTTAGAGTCATTGTTATGTCTGTATGATTTATGCTTGTAGCGATGTCTCTGATACTTTGTCTCACAGGATCCCCCTTAGGATCTCTTGTAGGGCTGGTTTAGTGGTGACGAATTCCTTCAGTTTTTGTTTGTTCGGGAAGAACTTTATCTCTCCTTCTATTCTAAATGACAGACTTGCTGGATAAAGGGTTCTCGGCTGCATATTTTTCCTGTTCAGCACATTAAAGATCTCATTCCAATCCTTTCTGGCCTGCCAAGTTTCAAAAGAGAGATCAGTCATGAGTCTTATAGGTCTCCCTTTATATGTGAGGGCACGTTTATCCCTTGCTGCTTTCAGAATTTTCTCTTTATCCTTGTATTTTGCCAGTTTCACTATGATATGTCATGCAGAAGATCGACTCAAGTTACGTCTGAAAGGAGTTCTCTGTGCCTCTTGGATTTCAATGCCTTTTTCCTTCCCCAGTTCAGGGAAGTTCTCAGCTATTATTTCTTCAAGTACCCCTTCAGCACCTTTCCCTCTCTCTTCCTCCTCTGGGATACCAAGTATGCGTATATTATTTCTTTTTAGTGTATCACTTAGTTCTCTAATTTTCCCCTCATACTCCTGGATTTTTTTATCTCTTTTTTTCTCAGCTTCCTCTTTTTCCATAACTTTATCTTCTAGTTCACCTATTCTCTCCTCTACCTCTCCAATCCGAGCCGTCGTCGTTTCCATTTTGTTTTGCATTTCATTTAAAGCGCTTTTCAGCTCCTCGTGACTGCTCCTTACTCCCTTGATCTCTGTAGCAAGAGATTCTCTGCTGTCCTCTATACTGTTTTCAAGCCCAGCGATTAATTTTATGACTATTATTCTAAATTCACTTTCTGTTATATTATTTAAATCCTTTTTGATCAGTTCATTGGCTTTTGTTATTTCCTGGAGATTCTTCTGAGGGGAATTCTTCCGTTTGGTCATTTTGGATAGTCCCTGGAGTGGTGCGGACCTGCAGGGCACTTCCCCTGTGCTGTGGTGTATAACTGGAGTTGGTGGGCTGAGCCGCAGTCAGCCCTGACGTCTGCCCCCAGCCCACAGCTAGGGCCACAGTCAGACTGGTGTGTGCCTTCTCTTCCCCTCCATAATGACCCTTTTAAAAACGCATCTGAGTATATGCCAATAAGGTGACTTAGAGTGGGACCCTTAGCCTCAAGATGGGGCTGGTCACCAGAAAGACCAAGTGATTATGTTACCAAAACCCAAGTTTGGCTGCCTGTGTTTCAAAAGGCCAGTATTCAAGAGATGAGTTTTGATTGGAAAAGAATATGAGCTTCATTCAGGAGTCTGGCCAAAAGGGGAGAAGTAGACTCCTGCCTAAAAACCAACTCCCAGGTTTCTAATTTTTAAAAGGGTTTAATCAGTTAAGGGAGTGCAGTTGTCTGTGACATTTCTTGACTACATGTAGACTCAATGATGTCAGCCACAGAGTTATTTTGGTGCTTGGAGGTTGTGCAAGAAGTTCTAGCTCCTTGGTGCCTGGAGCAAGGGGAGGGGTGTTTGTGCAAGAGTACTCTGTTCTGAGGAGGACAAGGTCTACAGATGAGCAAAGGGAGGTCAGTAAAGTCACTTGTGTGACCTTTAAAAAGAAAAACATTTTGCTAAAAATTTGCTTGGCTAATCAGAAAGCTAAAGGGGCTTCATACAGACCTGCTGCTCTCTGTGGCCTGGGGACATTCTGGACCTTCATTCCCCAAGGCGAGTGGTTTGCAAATCTCAAAAAAGTAAATTAGTTCTGTTACAGTTCAAGGGCTTTAAGTCAGCAAGCAAGGAGTGTGTTAACTTGAAGAAAGTTAACCCTTAGGTCCAGCTAGGGTGCTGTTATAATTAGTGGCTTGGAAATTTTGTCCCAACCCACCAACCTTCAGGGAAAAGACGGACAGGCTGGAGAGGCAGAAGAAAAAAGGAGCTCTGTAGAAACTTTTGAACAAGATTTGATGATGAGTTTTGCATTAGTGAGCACACTGAGGTTATGTAAAGATAACATGTCAGAAAGGGCATGGATGCTCTGGGCCCCTTCTCCTATACATTGCTCTAATCACCTCTTCCATTTAGCTCTTCGTAAATTGCATCCTTCATCATAAACTAGTAGTAGCAAACTGTTTTCCCTGAGTTCCATGAGACTTTAGCAAATTATCAAACCTGAGAATGTGGGTGTGGGAACCCCAATTTGTAACTAAGTTTAACAGAAATGCAAGTAATCTGGAGACCCACTACTTGCAACTGGCATCTGAAGTGGGGAGGGTCACCCTTGAGACTGAGTGCTCAAACTATGGGATCTGCACTATCTCCAAGTAGTTAGTATCAGAATATAGTTGACTTGTAGGACACTCAGTGTCTGGTGATAATTTGAGAATTGCTTGATGTAGAAAACCCACACATTTGGTATCTGAAGTGTTGGTATGAGTAGAAACAACACTTTATATCTCTCCAATTCTATTAAGGGTAGGATAGCCTCAATTCCAAAATATGACAAAGGGACACGTGGGTGTCTCAGTTGGTTAAGAGTCTGACTTTGGCTCAGGTCATGATATCACAGTTCATGGGTTCAAGCCCCATTTCAGTCTCTGTGCTGACAGCTCAGAGCCTGAAGCCTGCTTCAGATTCTGTGTCTTCCCCTCTCTCTGTCCCCCTTTCTTGCACTATGTTTCTCTCTTTCTCAAAAATAAACATTTAAAACATTTTCAAAAACATGACGAAGAAAGGATGAAAAACAAAATTTCGGGTAATACTACTAATGAGTATAGATGAAAACTTCTAAACGAAGTATTTGCAAATAAAATTCGGCAATGTGTAAGAAAAGATCATCATGATCAATTTAGTTTATTCAGGAAAATACAGTTGGTTTAATGTTAGATATAAATTATTATTATTACCTACATTAACAGATTAGAGAAGAAAAGTCATAACAGCATCTCAATAAATCTAGAAACAGTTTAGTTGAAGGAAAAGCTTTTGACAGACGCCTGGGTCTCAGTCGGTTAAGTGACTGACTTCGACTCAGGTCATGATTTGGTGGTTCATGAGTTTGAGCCCATGATTTCAGTCTCCATGCTGACAGCTCAGAGCCTGGAGCCTGTTTCTGATTCTGTGTCTCCCTCTTTCTCTGCCCCCCTGTTTCAAAAATGAATGAACGTTAAAAAATTTTATTTAAGTTATTTTTTAATTTACATCCAAGTTAGTTAGGATATAGTGCAACAATAATTACTGGAGTAGATTTCTTAATGCCCCTTACCCATTTAGCCCATCCCACCCCACAACCTCTCCAGCAACCCTTCGTTTGTTCTCCATATTTAAGAGTCTCTTATGTTTTTGTCTACCTTATTGTTTTTATAATATTTTTGCTTCCCTTCCCTTATGTTCATCTGTTTTGTATCTTAAAGTCCTCATGTGAGAAACGTCATATGATATTTGTGTTTCTATAGTTTTGCGCAACATAATACCCTCCAGTTCCATCCAGGTAGCTGAAAATGGCAAGATTTCATTCTTTTTGATTGCCAAGTAATACTCTATTGTGTGTGTATATATATATATATATATACCACATCTTCTGTATCCATTCATCCATCAATGGACATTTGGGCTCTTTCCATACTTGAGCTATTATTGATAGTGCCGTTATAAACACTGGGGGGCGTGTGCCCCTTCAAGACAACATACCTTAATCCCTCGGATAAACACCCATTAGTACAATTGCTGGAATGTAGGGTAGCTCTATTTTCAATTTGTTGAGGAACCTCCATACTGTTTTCCATAGTGGCTGTACAACTTTGCATTCCCACCAGCAGTGCAAAAGAGATCCTTTTTTCTCTGCATTTTCACCAACATCTGTTGTTCCTTAGTTGTTAATGTTAGCCATTCTGACAGGTGTGATGTGGTATCTCATTGTGGTTTTGATTTGTATTTTCTTGATGATGAGTGATGTTGAGCATTTTTTCATGTGTCGGTTGGCCATCTGGATATCTTCTTTGGAGAAGTATATATCCCTGTCTTTTTCCCATTTCTTCACTAGATTATCTGTTTTTTGGGTGTTGACTTTGATAACTTCTTTATAGATTTTGGATACTAGCCCTTTATCTGCTATGTCATTTGCAAATATCTTCTCCCATTCCATCGGTTGCCTTTTAGTTTTGATGATCGTTTCCTTCACTGTGTAGAAGATTTTATTTTGATGAGGGCCCAATAGTTCATTTTTGCTTTTGCTTTCCTTGCCTCTGGAGACATGTCAAGTTAATAAGTTGCTGTGGCTAAGGTCAAAGAGGTTTTTGCCTGCTTTCTCCTCAAGGATTTTGATGGCTCCCTGCCTTACATTGAGGTCTTTCATCCATTTTGAGTTTATTTTTGTGTATGGTGTAAGAAAGTGGTCCAGGTTCATTTTTCTGCATGTCGCTGTCCAGTTTTCCCAGCACCACTTCCTAAAGAGACTGTCTTTATTCCATTGGATATTCTGTCTTGCTTTGTCAAAGATTAGTTGGCCATATGCTTGTGGGTCCATTTCTGGGTTCTCTATTCTGTTCCATTGATCTGAGAATCTATTCTTGTGCCAGTACCATACTGTCTTGATGATTACAGCTTTGTAATACAGCTTGAACTCTGGGATTGTGATGCCTTCTGCTCTGGTTATCTTTTTCATGATTTCTTTGGCTACTCAGGGTCTTTTCTGGTTCCACACAAATTATAGGATTATTTATTCTAGCTCTGTGAAGAATGCTGGTGTTATTTTGATAGGGATTGCATTGAATATGTAGATTACTTTGGGCAGTATTGACATTTTAACAATATTTGTTCTTCCTATCCAGAAGCATGAAATATTTTTCCATTTTTTTGCCTTCTTCAATTTCTTTCATAAGCTTTCTATAATTTTCATTATATAGATTTTTCACCTCTTTGGTTAGATTTATTCCTAGGTATTTTATGGGTTTTGGTGCAATTGTAAATGGGATCAATTCCTTGATTTCTCTTTCTGTTGCTTCATTGTTGGTATATAGGAATGCAACCGATTTCTGTGCATTGATTTCATATTCTGCCACTTTGCTGAATTCATGAATCAGTTCTAGCAGTTTTTTGGTGGAATCTTTTGGGTTTTCCATATACAGTATCATGTCATCTGCAAAGAGTGAACGTTTGATCTCCTCCTGGCCGATATGGATGCCTTTTATTTCTTTGTGTTGTCTGATTGCAGAGCTTGGACTTCCAAAACTATGTTGAATAACAGTGGCAAGAGTGGGCATCCATGTCTTGTTCGTGGCCTTAGAGGGAAAGCTCTCAGTTTTTCCCCATTGAGGATCATATTAGTGTTGGGTCTTTCATATATGACTTTTATGATCTTGAGGTATGATCCTTCTATGCCTACTTTCTTGAGGGTTTTTATCAAGAAAGGATGCTATATTTTGTCAAATGCTTTCTCTGCATCTATTGAGAGGATCATGTGGTTCTTGTTCTTTCTTTTATTGATGTGATGAATCACATTGATTGTTTTCCAGATATTGAACCAGCCCTGCAATCCCAGGTATAAATCCCACTTGGCCGTGGTGAATAATTTTTTTAATGTATTGTTGGATCTGGTTGGCTAATATCTTGTTGAGGATTTTTGCATCCATATTCATCAGGGAAATTGGTCTATAGTTCTCCTTTTTAGTGGGGTCTCTTTCTGGTTTTGGAATAAAGTTAATGCTGGCTGCATACAAAGAGTTTGGAAGTTTTTCTTCCATTTCTGTTTTTTGGAACAGCTTCAAGAGAATAGGTGTTAACTCTTCCTTAAATGTTTAGAATTCCCCTGGAAAGCCATCTGGCCCTAAACTCTTGTGTCTTGGGAGATTTTTGATTACTAATTTGACTTTTTACAGGTTATGGGTCCGTTCAAATTTTCTATTTCTTCCTGTTTCAGTTTTGGTAGTGTATATATTTCTAGGAATTTGTCCATTTTTTCCAGATTGCCAATTGCATATAATTGCTCATAATATTGTCTTGTTTTTGTTTTTATTTCTGCTGTGTTGGTTGTGATCTCTCCTTTTTAATTCTTGATTTTACTTATTTAGGTCCTTACCTTTTTCTTTTTGATCAATCTGGCTAGTGGTTTATCAATTTTGTTAATTCTTTCAAAGAACCAGCTTCTGGTTTCACTATGTTCTACAGTTTTTTGTTTTGTTTTGTTTTGTTTTCTTTTTGTTTTTGTTTTTGTTTTGTTGTTGTTGTTTTTTGGTTTCTATAACATCAATTTCTGCTCTAATCTTTATTATTTCCTGTCTTCTGCTGGCTTTGGGTTTTATTTGCTGTTCTTTTTCCAGCTCTTTAAGGCATAAGGTTAGGTTGTGTATCTGAGACATTTCTTCTTTAAGATGGCCTAGATTGCTATATACTTCCCTCTTGTGACTGCCTTTGCTGTGTCCCAATGGCTTTGGGCTGTGGTGTTATCATTTTCATTGGCTTCTATGTACTTTGTAATTTCCTATTTAACTTCTGGTTTAGCTCATTCATTCTTTAATAGGATGTTCCTTAGTCTCCAAGTATTTGCTACCTTTCCAAATTTTTTCTTGTGGTTGATTTTGAGTTTCATAGCTTGTGGTCTGAAAATATGCATGGTATGATCTCAATCTTTTTGTACTTTTTTAGGGCTGATTTTTTTCCCAGTATGTGATATATTCTGGAGAACATTTCATGTGCACTGGAGAAGAATGTGTATTCCACTGCTTTAGAATGAAATGTTCTGAATATATGTTAAGTCCATCTCCCAGTGTGTCATTCAAAGTCATTGTTTCCTTGTTGGTTTTCTGTTTAGATGATCTGTCCATTGTTGTAAGTGGGGTGTTGAAGTCCCCTACTATTATGGTATTATTATCAATGAGTTTCTTTATGTTTTTGATTAATTTATTTATATATTTCGGTGCTCTCACATTTGGAGCATAAATGTTTACAATTGTTAGGTCTTCTTGGTGGATAGACCCCTAAACGTTAATTAAAAAAAAAAAGAAATGCTTTTGATAAAGTTCAACCTTCACTTATAAATATTAAGCAAAAGAAAACCTATTTGTAGACTAGGAATAGGAACAAACTTTCAAAACTAATAAACAGGTGTAAAAAACTGCAAAGGCCAAAACCTAAAACAAAACCCTAGAACAAAAAAACTATGGTAAAACTGTATGTAATGACAAATTATGTGTCATTATTCCTTTTAAGATAAGTAAAAAGTTTTCCAAATCCTGCCTATTTAATTACAGTTAATAGAATATGTTGTACTAAAAGCAGTAAAGTAATAAGAAGTGAAAAGCCAAAGGATTAAAAGTAAAGAAAACTGCAGTTATTTAAACATGATTGATTATATAAAATAAAATACAATAAAATAAAAGAATCTAAGACAAATCATTGGAATTAGTAAAATAGCGTAGCAAGTTTGCTGGATACAAAATGAATGTGTGCAAGTAAACTGTATCTCTATACTCCAATGAGAAGCTGTTTGAAATTTTAATTTTAAAACGTACCATTTTCAAGATCATCAAAGCAAGCATTATAAACCAGATACTATAATAAATCTATAGGAATTACAATGTTGTATTAACATAGGAATAACAAACTATTCAATAGAAGAGAATACATTTCCTGCACAACTTTCATTAGATGCATCCCACATATATATCTCATAGGTAACTGATTCATGACAGAGAATACATTGCATATCATAGAGAAAAGGATGGACTTCTCAATAAATTGTGCCGGGAAAATTATTCATATGTAAAAATTATGAAATTTGACCTCATAAAAACAAATTCTAAGTAGATTAAAAATATAAATGAGAATTGCAAAATATACAACTTTTGAAGGCTCTATAGCAGAATAAATTTATGACTCGTGGGTAAAGAAGTGTTTCTTAAACATGACTACTCTCTAGAGTAGCTCAAGATTGTGGCATAGGAAGATCCTGAACTTACCTCCTCCCATAAGCACACTAAATCTACAGCCACACATAAATAAATTCCTTATGAAAAGACCTGAAAACTAGTTGAAAAACTCCACAACAGAGAATAAAAAGGCCACATTGATACAGGTAGGAGAGGAAGAGATGTATCTTACCCAAAACCCCACCCCAGCATTGCAACCCACAATAAGGTAGAATCTCACAGAGTTTCTCCCTGAGGAGTGAGAAATTATTACCCCATATCAGGCACCCCAACCTTTGGGTCCTACACTGGAGAAATGAGCTCCCTCCCCCCACAAAAATTTCTGTCTCTGAAAACCAATGAGGCTTACTTTCTGGAGACCTAAAAGAATGTTGGTAATGGAAAGTCAGCTATTAAAGGCCCCACTACAGACTCACTTACCCAAGGATTCAGCAACAAAAGCAATAGTTTGAAAAGCACCTAGACCATACACAAAGAAGATTCATTAATCTTCAAGATTCTGGCAGAGATGCAAGAGTATGGTGCATCCTGGGAAGGATGCATTGGTGGATGCAATTTTTGTTCTCCAATCTACCTTGCTTGGGGTCAACCAAGCCCCTGTGATCTCCCACAACCCCCATGAAGCCAGTGGACCTTGCCCTACCCGCAGTGTCCTACCCCCAGGCACAGCTTTAGCCCTGCTGCCGCTGGCATGCTCACTCTGGCTCAGACTCTACTGTGGACCTGCTGCAGCTGGTGGGCTTGCAACTGACCCAGGTTTCCCCAAATCACTGTTGAAGCTGGTTGGGTTGGCCTGCCCCCACATACTCCCACAGCCTTGCTGCAGCCAGCAGGACTCTCTTGCCCTCAGCTCCCCTGCAGTTCAACTGAAGTCAGGAGGCCTGCCTGGGCCCAGGCTCTCCCATGGCCCTGCTGAAGCTTGTAGGCCTGCCCTGGACCCAGGCTCCCTGGTGTCCCTGCTGAAGCTGGCAGGCCTGCTCCAGCCCTGGGCTCTGGACAGGCTGGTGAATTCCACAAAGGGGTTACCACTGAAACACCTCGCTCCAGTGGCCAGGGGCACTTACCTTGCTGAGCCCCAGGGGAAACAATTGGTGAAGCAGTTCTTGGCAAGCTATCTACCAGGGCACAACACAGCACATTGAATCACACCCCCAGTCTTCCTGTGAAAAGGGTCTATTTACTTGTCCTGGAGCTTAGCCCAAGAAACAGGTTTCAAGTTAATCGTGTCTAGATGCTACAGAGGAGCTCTTAGAGAATGTAGGCCAAGGGACACCTGTTTTGCACTCTCCCTAAGCCTTACTACAGCTTGCTGGTACCTTTCAGAAAAGAGCTTATACACTCATCTGGAGCCCCAGTTTCTGCAACTGTTGCCAAAGGGCCGCCTTTAAATTATCTGGTCTGAAGATAACTTTAAAAGCTGCTGCTGGTGAGCCTGCTTCAAATCAGCCTGAAATTACGTGTTGTTATCCCTCCATTTGGAACACTGACTGGTTTGAGCACAACCTCAACAAGTGAAACCTATCAAGAATAAATCAAGTAACTGAGAAATATGAGGATATGAAAAATAGTGAGGACAAGGAGTACTGAGGTGCCACACATAGGTGAAGAAGTCATCTTGGAAAGAGTCCTCCAGTCTCAGGTATCATAGCAGACATTGGGTAGATCAGAAATTACCCAACCAAAGTCCTTCCAAAATTCTGACCTAGAAAATCATGAAATATAATAAAAAATGGTTGTTTAAAGGGGCACCTGAGTGGCTCAGTCAGTTGAGCATCCGACTTCAACTCAGGTCATGATCTCACAGTTCATGAGTTCAAGCCTCACATCGGGCTTGTTGCTGTCAATGCAGAGCCCACTTGGGATCCTCTGTCTCACTCTCTCTGCCCCTCCCCTGCTTGCACTCTCTCTTACAAAAATAAATTTTAAAAAAGATTAAAGTCATTAAGTTTTGGGGTGACTTAAGATATAATAATTGTCCACTTATTCCAATAATAACATTTACCCTTTAGTATGTCAAACTCACTTTATTTTTATTATTTTTTAATGTTTATTTTTGAGAGAGAGAGACAGAGACAGTCACACAGATAGACATAATCCGAAGCAGGATCCAGGCTCTGAGCTGTCAGCACAGAGCCAGATGCCGGGCTTGAATTCACAGACCACAAGATCATGACCTGAGCCAAAGTTGGACGCTTAACTGACTGAGCCACCCAGGTGCCTTAAACCTTCTTTATCCTCAAATTCTCTTTTTCATATTTTTTAGATGTATTTCTCATAAGCAGCATAGTTTGTGTCTTAAGCCAATATTACAGATTCTCTTTTGCTTGGAGAATTCAGTTTGCTTAGATTTATTTTGATAACTGAGACTTGGCTAATACTTCTACCTTATTTAATATTCGTCATATTTTATTGTCATTTCCTCTTTTCTGACTTTCTAACTGTCTCTGGCTAACTCATTTTTTACCATTCCTTATTTTTTCTGGTGTTGACAGCTTTCATTTATTCCCATTTTCCCCATTGTTATTTTGAAATACAGTGTATTATTTTTTAATACAGTGTTGATAAAGGATTCATTTTCATGTCTCAAACCTTAAGTTTCTCGATTACTGTTAATTGATACTAAATAACTATATTTCTGCCAAGATGCTTTTCTTGCCCATAACTCTTCTTTCACCCACAGATTAAGTTGAGACCTTTGCTCACTTAAACTTCCATACTACCCAAGATTCATCTTTCTCTGCACTCTGACACAAACTTCCATCAGCTACATTCACCACCAATACCAATGAGAACAACAAAAGTAACTATTACAGTATTTGCAAAGACACTTAGACATTTTTATGCCAGGTAATCATTACGTTTCCCTTATATTATTTTCATTACTCTTCTGTTTGAACAATCTTTAATTAACATTTAAATATTTTTGTCAGTATAGTATCATTACTCACATAACATTAATTATATACACACATGTTACAAGATTAATTGCTAACTACTCTTTTCTTATATTTTTCATCATAGACTAGATTAAGAACACTGTTACAATTCCATTGGCATTTGTTTAGGGTACTTCCTCCAATATTTTCTTCAGATATGTAAGTGGCACTCTGTGTCATAGTATATATGTACACTTTTTTTTCATTTTCTCCATCAGATTAATGACATTTTAGCTTATTTCAGTATTCATTGTTCTTTTTCTTTTAATCATCTATATATCTAAATATATTGGTTGTTTCACTGACTTCTGGCTTTCTGTGTATAATAGGTAGGAAACAGATTAGATTGTTGTAATAAAGGGAACATACAGTTATCTAGACAAAATATAAGTTTATTTTTCTTTCATATAAAAGTCAAGGTAGGTGATCTAATATAGGTATGTCAGTTCAACAGTGCAAGGGATCCATCCTTCTTGCATCTTACTGCTCTGTTATTCTCAAAGCATGGCTTAAATCTCATGGTACAAGTCGGAATCACCAGCTTTCACTATCATATTTAAATTCTAGGCAACAAAAAGGAAGAATAGAAAAGGGGAGAGCTTGTTTATTCCCTCTATAGGTATGACCCAGACTTTTCACAAGTTATCTCCATTCCCTCCAAATTAGTCACAATTTAGTTTTATTACTGTTTAACTACTAAGAAGGGTTAAAATGGATATTGGTGAACTTGCAGTTTTTTCAACATTTTACCCTATTGACCATCTAAATGTGTACTCCTACCACACATCAATATGTTCAACCCTGTCCTCAAGAGACACACTTGCATCAAGCTCAGAGTATCTGAATAATAAGAAGTTATCTCCATCTTGTCTGGATGTGGCTTCCTGTAGCAGTGACTAATATATTAACAGACAAGCTATTGGGGTACCTGGGTGGCTCAGTCAGTTAAGTGTCTGACTCTTGATTTCAGCTCAGGTCATTATCTCACACTGGTGGGATCCTGATCCACATCAGGTTCCACACTGAGCATGGAGCTTGCTTGAGATTCTCTCTCTCTCTCTCTCTCTCTCTCTCTCTCTTGCCCCTTTCCTGTTCATGCTCATTCTCTCTCTCTCCTCTCTAAAAAAAACTAGACAAGTTATCTGTACCCACACAATAAAATGGATAATAAGATACAATATGCCTGCAATAAAACACCAATGTGGAGGAGAAAAAGTAAACAGGAAATACGCAGAAGTCACTGGTCCATAAAAATTTATAAGATCCTACTGAGTAGAAATTGTAAAAATTCTCTTTCCTAATTGTTAAATAATCTTGGTGAACCCATGATTCTTCAATCTTAGAGGCATTCATTCCCTTGTCCATCACCTTTCTTTCTACCTGGCTTTTCCTTTTGGAAGGTTCTCACTTATCAGTTATCTTCTCATGGACATTGTTGGGGATGTTTTCTTTTCCACTTCTAGAATATTGTCTCTCTACTGGTAGCATGGAAAAGTAAATCCCACACCAGCTCTTTCTTCCATAAATCTCAGAAGAACTTGCATCCTCAAATGTATACTACAAGACCAGCCAACATGCCAATTGATAGTTGTGCTACTGCCAATAAATTACAGGGGAAATGTGCCCAGAGGCCACAACTTTCCAGAATCCTTATTAGCACTATTGTTTGTATTGTAAAAACCTTGAATTAATGAAATGCTCCTCAATATGGAAATGGTTAAATTGCAGTATATCCACTTTATGCATAAGCAGCCGTTAAATAGAATGATATCAACCTATATGAGCTAGCATGAAAAAATGACTCATATACTATTAAGTAAAAATCATAAGTTTCAGAAGCATATACATTGTATTTTTTCATTTATAGTAAGAAAACTATGTTCCCATACATATGTTAAAAGGCATAAGAAAGTATAAGAAATACACCAGAATAGTTAACAGTGGTTACCTCTGGTGAGGAGGAAAGAATAAGGTGGAAGTCAGGGTAGTAATAAGGTGGAAGTGAGGGTAGTAAAGAGGGAATATTTTATTTTTTAAGTATTCATATTATGGCAATATTTTAATATTAGACAACTCAGTTTTAGTCCTTTTAATTCCTGTTGTCTTGCACTCTTCTTGTTAGATAATGTTTGGGAAATATTGGCTTACTGTCTGAAAAAGAGGCCACAGAAGAATAACAAATGACAAGAGTTAATTTTTAGATTCTTATTTTCAAAATTGGCTTTTTAATACCAACAAAGTATATTCAATAGTTTATAGATCAAGAAGAATTAATGAAGATATAATAGCTGGTTATCCCACTCTAGTGATGGGAGTTTTCTATCTAGAGATAGAGATCCAGAGAAGGTAGTAAGAGAAACAGACTGGTGAGGGTCACTAAAAAAATGGACGCTAAAGTCAACCTAGTCTCTCTAAGAAATGGAGCATCAGAAACTTCCAGATGAGTTTGTGCAGCTGAGAAAATTATATTTATGTTTTTCTTCTCACTGCTTTGTTAGGAGGTGCATGAGAGAGTAGAATTGGTGGCATGGTGTGCTTAGTACAAATGGGCCTAAAGTAGGCTCGTGGAGTCCTACTCTCTGTGTTCAAGGACTAAAAAGTTTGCATTGGATACAAATAAATTGAAGCAAGGCTCAGTGGCATTAAGGTCAGGATGAGAATTCCATAGATTTGTTAAAACTAATGAAAAGAGGTTGGTTGAGGTTCCACACTTTTTAGTAGAAGTCAATTGGCATAGATGTCAACTACTGAGGACAGATAGCTCCTCCCACATGAAATTTATCACCTTGTTAATTTCCTGGAACTTAAAACCAACCCAAGAAAGATGGGAGAAAAATAGCCTTAAATTACCTTGGACTTAACTGAAAAAAAAAAAAAAAAGCAACCCTAATTTGATAGGATTTTGATCTAGACATTAATCTCAGTTTTAGAAAATAATGTCATCATTTGCAACCTGAGTTTGTAGCCTGTAAGAACTACTTTCTTCATACTTCTATATTGTTTAATTGATTAAAAATATAGATTTGTTAACAATAAAACAAAAATTATTAACAATAAATATTAACAAGGAGAATACAAAACTATTTTAATTTTAAAACAATTAACAACAGAAAAAAATAACATAATTCTCTAACCAGAAAAAGGAAACAACAGAAATCTTATTATGATATCTAGGAGTCTAATAGTGTGGTGTTTAACAAAATAAGTATTTTAACAAATCAACTGATTTTTTCCACACTAGCAATAACCAACTAAAAAAGTAACAAAAATGACCTATTAATAATATCAATGAACAATAGAAAACATGAGGGTAGGGGCGCCTGGGTGGCTCAGTCAGTTAAGCGTCCGACTTCAGCTCAGGTCATGATTTCACGGTCTGTGAGTTCGAGTCCCGTGTCAGGCTCTGTGCTGACTGTTCGGAGCCTGGAGCCTGCTTTGGATTCTGTGTCTCCTTCTCTCTCTGCTCCTCCCGCTCATGATCTGTCTCTCTCTGTCTCAAAAATAAATAAAAACATTAATTTTTTTTTAAAAAGAAAACATGAGGGTATAAACTTAATCTGACATATGTAGAAACTACATGAAAAAGCTACAAAACTTTGTAAAGGGGTAAAGGCAAAATTGAATAAAGATGCACATAATGTTTCTGGATGAAAATAGAATGAAGATATTTCTTATCAGAAATGAAAAATATATTGTAATGTGACAGTATCAAGACCATGTGGTACTAGTGCACTCTCAATAGGATGGAGTATAAACTCAAAGTGAGATTAAAAATATATATTGTAAAAAACAAAAAAGATGAAGAAGAATATATGGTAGAGGAGTGACATTATCAAGATGGCAACATAGATCATTTCCAACTTCAGCCTTCCCCACAGGAAGACCAACTAGCATAAATAAGACACCATTGTGAAAATCTCAGAACACAAGTTTGAGGATGAAAACAAAACCTCCAAGAACCACAAAGACTGATAAAGATCACATTAGAAGCGTAAAAAAAAAAAATAGCTATACTCTGACCTCCTAGGCCAGCATAACACTACACCAACAGGACCCCCTGCAGTTTTTTCTGTGGAAAAAAGAGCCCAAATTTGACATCTAGCTCCCATGGCATTGCGGGGTTCTTCTCAGGAAGACAACCTGAGTCTCACATCACAGGGATCATGGAGGGAAATCTGGAACTTGACTAGTGGAGATCACACTGGCATGGAGAAGTGGGACAGGACTTACAGCAACCAGTACTTGGATTTTGGCAGACCACATTCCTCCTCACAGAAGGACCAGAGTATATATCCTGGGCAGCAGCTGTGTATCCACCTGCAGAGCTGCACAAGTAATTCCATCTGGCTGGGGACTTGATGAATAATACTGCCCGATTCAAGTTTCCATCCTATAAGCTGTATAGGCCTTGGAGCTTGGTCTATTTCCCTGCTTAGCAAGAAAGAAAATTTGTAGCCCCACCTATTGCTGAGTGCCACCTTAAGTCTTGCCCAACCAAAAAGCATACAGAGAGCACCTAAGAAGTTGCATAACCTATCTTACATTCCTACTTAAACCACACCATTCTAGAAAGTAGCCAAGACAGTGTCTCTGTCCATCTACAGAGCCAAGCCAGTGTCTCTTTTTTTCCAGAGAGTTTTGAGGGAAGTTCTGCCTGATTTGGGTCCCCAACCAAGGATCCATATCAATGTAGAACTTGTTCTGTGGCCTTTCCTGAAGAGGAAAGTGGATTAAAAGCCCCATATAAAGCTGAATGTACCCTATAATCCAGTCTGTCTATGTGGCCTGACTGGAGCACCAGGTAGGCTGTGTGACCCACATTCCAGCCTTGCTTACAGAGGTGCCCAAGAAAAGAAGCCAATCAGCAGTTCTGTCTACAAACAGGACCAAATAACTAAACATTGCCTGTCCAGGGAATTCAGTGGGCAGCTCTTCATGATTTTGGTGCCCAGCCAAATAGCCATACCAGCTGTGAAGTCTGTTTTATGGCTGCACCCAGGCTGGGAAGCAAATTCAAAGCCTCATCTATGGCTAAATATAACCTTAAGCCCCACTTGACCAAGAAGTCAAAGCAGAACATGTGGGAAACTGTGCAGTCCTCTTACACTTACATGGAATCCAAGAAGAGAGTCCATTTAGTGCCACCACCCATCTCCAGAGCTGAACTGGTGGTTCTGTCTGGCCAGAGAGCATTGTGGACAATTATGTATCATTCAGGAACCCAATCATTGAGTCATATTAGCCATGGAGTTAATTTTATTACACTGCCAAGGAAGGAAGCAAATTTAGATCCCTGACAAATACTGAATATAGCATCCAGTACCTCCCAAGTAACAATTTTGACCAGTGAATCCAGGCAACTATGGATAAGGAGCCAAATCAGCAGTCTTATTGAACTGTTTTCAGCAAGCAGCACCCCTTGACCTCAAAACTTGGTCAGTGGCCTTGCCAAATAAATACACCACCTTCCCAAAGATGCGAAAAGGCTACACACTGAGAACCCTAGGCTGAGCTGACAAATGAAGGAGTGCTCTGCCAGAGTAAACCTGTAAAGTCTGGAAGAGAAGACTGCTTACTCAAATGCAGAGACACCATGAAAGGAATCAAGTAACATAAAAAAAAATCAGGTAAACATGACACCATTAAAAGAAGCTAATAAAGCTCTACTAACAGACCCAAAAGAAATGGAGATCCATGAAATATCTGAAAAATAATTCAGAAAAATCCTCCTAAAGGAGTTTAGTAAGCTACAAAAAAAAAAAAACAACTAAATGAAATTAGGAAAACATTTTTGCTTTTAATTCCCTTACCTTTGGGGATGTGTGAAGTAAGAAATTGCTGCAGCTGAGGTCACAGAGGTTTTTTTCCTGCTTTCTCCTCTAGGGTTTTGATGGTTTCCTGTCTCACATTCAGGTCCTTTATCCATTTTGAGTTTGTTTTTGTGAATGGTGTAAGAAAGTGGTCTAGTTTCAACCTTCTGCATATTGCTGTCCATCTCTCCCAGCACCATTTGTTAAAGAGACTGTCTTTTTTCCATTGGATATTCTTTCCTGCTTTGTCAAAGATTAGTTGGCCATACGTTTGTGGGTGTAGTTCTGTGGTTTCTATTCTATTCCATTGGTCTGTGTGTCTGTTTTTGTGCCAATTCCATGCTGTCTTGATGATTACAGCTTTGTAGTAGAGGCTAAAGTCTGGGATTGTGATGCCTCCTGCTTTGGTCTTCTTCAAAATTACTTTGGCTATTCGTGGTCTTTTGTGGTTCCATACAAATTTTAGGATTGCTTGTTCTAGCTTTGAGAAGAATGCTGGTACAATTTTGATTGGGATTGTATTGAATGTGTAGATAGCTTTGGGTAGTGTTGACATTTTAACAATATTTTTCTTCCAATCCATGAGCACAGAATGTTTTTCCATTTAGTGGTATCTTCTTCAATTACCTTCATAAGCTTTCTATAGTTTTCAGCATACAGATCTTTTGCATCTTTGGTTAGGTTTATTCCTAGGTATTTTATGCTTCTTGGTGCAATTGTGAATGGGATCAGTTTCTTTATTTGTCTTTCTGTTGTTTCATTATTAGTGTACAAGAAGGCAACTGATTTCTGTACATTGATTTTGTATCCTGCGATTTTGCTGAATTCATGTATCAGTTCTAGCAGACTTTTGGTGGAGTCTATCGGGTTTTCCATGTATAATATCATGTCATCTGCAAAAAGTGAAAGCTTAACTTCATCTTTGCCAATTTTGATGCATTTGATTTCCTTTTGTTGTCTGATTGCTGATGCTAGCACTTCCAACACTATGTGAAACAACAGCGGTGAAAGTGGACATCCCTGTCATGTCCCTGACCTCAGGGAGAAACCTCTCCGTTTTTCCCCATTGAGGATGACATTAGCTGTGGGCTTTTCATAAATGGCTTTTACGATGTTTAAGTACGTTCCTTCGATCCCAACTTTCTCGAGGGCTTTTGTTAAGAAGCATGCCGAATTTTGTCAAATGCTTTTTCTGCATCACTTGACATGATCATATGGTTCTTATCTTTTCTTTTATTAATGTGATGTATCACAATGATTGATTTGCGAATGTTGAACCAGCCCTGCAGCCCAAGGAATGAATCCCACTTGATCATGGTGAATAATTCTTTTTATATGCTGTTGAATTCGATTTGCTAGTATCTTATTGAGAATTTTTGCATCCATATTCATCAAGGGATATTGGCCTGTAGTTTTTACTGGGTCTCTGTCTGGTTTAGGAATCAAAGGAATACTGGCTTCATAGAATGAGTCTGGAAGTTTTCCTTCCCTTTCTATTTTTTGGAACAGGTTGAGAAGGATAGGTATTATTTCTGCTTTAAATGCCTGGGACTTCATGAAGATACAAAGCTTCTGCACTGCAAAGGAAACAATCAACAAAACTAAAAGTCAACCAACAGAATGGGAAAAGATATTTGCAAATGACATATCAGACAAAGGGTTAGTATCCAAAATGTATAAAGAGCTCACCAAACTCCACACCCAAAAAGCAAATAATCCAGTGAAGAAATGGGCAGAAAACATGAATTGACACTTCTCTAAAGAAGACATCCAGATGGCCAACAGGCACATGAAAAGATGTTCAATGTCGCTCCTCATCAGGGAAATACAAATCAAAACCACACTCAGATATCACCTCATGCCAGTCAGAGTGGCTAAAATAAACAAATCAAGAGAGTATAGATGCTGGAGAGGATGTGGAGAAATGGGAACCCTCTTGCACTGTTGGTGGGAATGCAAATTGGTGCAGCCACTCTGGAAAACAGTGTGGAGGTTCCTCAAAAAATTAAAAATAGACCTACCTTATGACCCAGCAACAGCACTGCTAGGAATTTGCCCAAGGGATACAGAAGTGCTGATGCATAGGGGCACTTGTACCCCAATGTTTATAGCAGCAATTTCAACAAGAGCCAAATTATGGAAGGAGACTAAATGTCTATCAACTGATGAATGGATAAAGAAATTGTGGTTTATATACACAATGGAATATTACATGGCAATGAGAAAGAATGAAATATGGCCTTTTGTAGCAACATGGATGGAACTGGAGCGTGTTATGCTAAGTGAAATAAACCATACAGAGAAAGACAGATACCATATGTTTTCACTCTTATGTGGATCCTGAGAAACTTAACAGAAGTCCATGGGGAAGGGGAAGAAAAAAAAAGAGGTTAGAGTGGGAGAGAGCCAAAGCATAAGAGACTGTTAAAAACTGAGAACAAACTGAGGGTTGATGGGGGTGGGACAAAGGGGAGGGTGGGTGATGGGTATTGGGGAGGGCACCTTTTGGGATGAGCACTGGGCGTTGTATGGAAACCAATTTGACAATAAATTTCATATTAAAAAAAGAATTTAGGAAAACAATGCATGAACAAAACAAGAAGCTCAATGAAGAAATAGAAACTGTAACAAATAGAAATCATACAGCTGAAGAATACAATAACTAAACTGAAGAGTTCAATAGATAACTTCAACATCAGATTCTTTCAAGCAGAAGAAATAGTCCATGAGCTAGAAGATAGATTATTTGAAATTATCTAGTGAGAAGAGCAAAACAAAAAATAGAGTAAAGAAAGCATGTACTTATGAAATATGATTAAAAGAAAAAACATAAGAATTATGGAATCCCAGAAGGCAAAGAAAAATAGAAGGGGACAGAAAATACATTAAAGTAATAATGGCTGAAGACTTCCCAAACATGAGCAGAAAAGTGGACATTCAAATTCATGAGACCCAAAAGATCTCAAACAGGTTGAGAGTCAAAAAGGGATATTCCAATAAATATTGTCATTAGCAAAAAGTCAAAAACAGAGAATTTTGAAACTAGCAGGGAAAAAGCGACAACACATATAAGGAAATTTCTGTAAAATTATAAGGAGATTTTTCAATATAAACTTTGTAGGCTAAGAGAGTAATGTATGATATATTCAAAATATTGAAATAAAAAACTGAATCAATTTTAGTATATTTGGCAAAACTGTTCTTCAGAAATGTAGAAGAGATAGGGACGCCTTGCTGGCTCAGTCAGTTAAACGTCTGAGTCTTGATTTTAGCTCAGGTCATGATCTCATGTTTATGAGATTGAGCCCCTCCTCACCTAATGCGGAGCCTGCTTAAGATTCTCTCTCTCCTTCTCCCTCTGCCCCTCCTCCGTGCTCGCTCCCTCTCTCCCTCTCAGGAAAAGAAAAAGAAAAAGAACAAACGAAATGTAGGAGAAAGACTTCTCCAAACAAACAAAAGCTGAAGGAGTTTATCACTTACTTAAAAGAAAATGCTAAAGGGCATTCTTTAAGGAGGCACCTGGGTGCTTCAGTAGGTCAAGCGCTCCACTTCCCTCAGGTCATGATCTCATGGGTTTGGGCCCCCTGGCTGGCTCTGTGCTGATGGCTTGGAGCCTGGAACCTGCTTCAGATTCTGTGTCTTCCTCACCCACTCACGCTCTGTCTCTCTCTCTCTCAAAAATAAGTAAACATTAAATAAATTTTAAAACAATAAAAAAGAGCATTATCTAAGCACGAATAGAAGGATGCTACTTAATATCATAAAAGTGTATCAACATATGTGTAAAACTTGCTGATGATGGTAAATATATAGTTAAAATCAGATTCTCTAATATTTCAATGGTAGGGCATAGTACACTTAAAACTCTAGATTTAAAACTCTGTAACAAACATATTCAATATAACTATGACATAATTTGTCAGTGGATCCACAATATAGAAAATATGTAAATTGTAATATCAATAACATAAAATGTGAGGGCTAGAAGTTAAACCATAAGGTTTGTGTATGCTAATGAAATTATCAGCTTAAAATGGGATGTTATAAGATATTTTTTGTAAGCCTCATGGTTACCACAAAGGAAAAATCTGTAGAAAATACACAAAATATTATGGTAAAGGAGTTAAAGCATACTGTTACAAATTGTCATCTAATCACAAAAGAATTTAGCAAGATTAGAAGCAAGGAAGAAATGATCTACAAAAGAGTCAGAAGACAATAAAAAATGGCAATAAGTCCTTACCTCCCAAAAAGTGGTTTAAATTAAATGGATTAATATGTCTAATTAAAGCACATGGAGAGCCTTAATGGATTAAAAAAGCAAGATTCAATGATACTACTTACAGGTGACATTTTAATTTTAAAGACACACATAGAGTGAAATAATGGAAAAATGTTTTAAGCAAATTGTAGCCAAAAGAAAGCAGGGATAGTTACACTTCGATAAAAAAGACTTCAAACTAAAAAATGGTCAAAAGAGATTTTTTTAAAAAAGGGTCATTGTTTCATGTTAAAGAGATCAATTACCAAGAAGAAATAATGTTGGAAATATTTATGCTGTAACATCAGTGCAAATAAAAATATAAAGCAAATATTAAAAAAACTAAAAAGAGAAGGGATATAAGAATAGTTAGGGAATTTCAATACCCCACTCAAAGCAATTGATGGATTATCCAAACAGAGAATCAATAATTTTTAAAAGATTTGTACAATACTATAGAGCATATGGACATAACTGACATATACCAAGCATTCCACTCAAAAACACTAGGGTAGAAATTCCTCTAAAGTCTACATGGAACATTTTCTATAATAGATTAAATGTTTTGCCAAAAAACAAAGAGAAAATTTAAGAAATTTGAAACCTTACCAAATATCTTTTAAGGCTACAGTATTGTGAAATGAGAAATAAACAACAGAATGAAATATGAAAAATTCACAAATATGTAGAAATTAAACATACTCTGAGCAATCAATGGGTCAAAATAAAAATGAAAAGGGAAATAAAAAATATCTTGAGACAAATGAAAATGGAAATAAAATATACTATAATGTATGGGGTGCAGCAAAAGCAATTCTAAGAGAATGTCTTTTCCTCCTGTTTATTTTTTATTGATATATGATTGGTATATAACATTATATTATATTTGATATTTGTATATACAGGTAGATAATTGATCACTACAATAAGTTTAGTCAATATCCATCACTATACATAATTACAATTGTATCCTTGTGGTGAGAACATTTAAGACTATATTCTCAGCACTTTTCACATATAGAATTCAGTATTATTCTTAATAAAAACCCTTGAGAAAGTCGGGATAGAAGGAACATACTTAAAGATCATAAAGGCCATTTATGAAAAGCCCACAGCTAACATCATCCTCAACGGGGAAAAACTGAGAGCTTTTTCCCTGAGATCAGGAACACGACAGGGATGCCCACTCTCACCGCTTTTGTTTAATATAGTGCTGGAAGTTCTAGCATCAGCAATCAGACAACAAAAGGAAATCAAAGGCATCAAAATTGACAAAGATGAAGTCAAGCTTTCGCTTTTTGCAGATGACATGATATTATACATGGAAAATCCGACAGACTCCACCAAAAGTCTGCTAGAACTGATACATGAATTCAGCAAAGTTGCAGGATACAAAATCAATGTGCAGAAATCAGTTGCATTCTTATACACTAACAATGAAGCAACAGAAAGACAAATGAAGAAACTGATCCCATTCACAATTGCACCAAGAAGCATAAAATACCTAGGAATAAATCTAACCAAAGATGTAAAAGATCTGTATGCTGAAAACTATAGAAAGCTTATGCAGGTAATTGAAGAAGATATAAAGAAATGGAAAGACAGTCCCTGCTCATGGATTGGAAGAATAAATATTGTCAAAATGTCAATACTACCCAAAGCTATCTACACATTCAATGCAATCCCAATCAAAATTGCACCAGCATTCTTCTCGAAACTAGAACAAGCAATCCTAAAATTCATATGGAACCACAAAAGGCCCCGAATAGCCAAAGTCATTTTGAAGAAGAAGACCAAAGCAGGAGGCATCACAATCCCAGACTTTAGCCTCTACTACAAAGC
>NC_064817.1:51863134-51906773 GCF_023721935.1 Panthera uncia
GATGTGGAGAAACAGGAACCCTCTTGCACTGTTGGTGGGAATGCAAACTGGTGCAGCCGCTCTGGAAAGCGGTGTGGAGGTTCCTCAGAAAATTAAAAATAGACCTACCCTATGACCCAGCAATAGCACTGCTAGGAATTTATCCAAGGGATACAGGAGTACTGATGCATAGGGGCACTTGTACCCCAATGTTTATAGCAGCACTCTCAACAATAGCCAAATTATGGAAAGAGCCTAAATGTCCATCAACTGATGAATGGATAAAGAAATTGTGGTTTATATACACAATGGAGTACTACGTGGCAATGAGAAAAAATGAAATATGGCCTTTTGTAGCAACATGGATGGAACTGGAGAGTGTTATGCTAAGTGAAATAAGCCATACAGAGAAAGACAGATACCATATGGTTTCACTCTTATGTGAATCCTGAGAAACGTAACAGAAACCCATGGGGGAGGGGAAGGAAAAAAAAAAAAAAGAGGTTAGAGTGGGAGAGAGCCAAAGCATAAGAGACTGTTAAAAACTGAGAACAAACTGAGGGTTGATGGGGGGTGGGAGGGAGGGCAGGGTGGGTGATGGGTATTGAGGAGGGCACCTTTTGGGATGAGCACTGGGTGTTGTATGGAAACCAATTTGACAGTAAATTTCATATATTAAAAAATAAAAAAAATTAAAAAAGAAAAATAAAAAAAATTAAAAAAATTAAAAAAAAAAAGAATTCAGTATTATTAACCAATGTCACCATGTTGTATATTGTATCTCCATGATTTATTAATTTTAAAAATAGAAGTTTGTTCCTTTTGCCCACCTTTATGCATTTCTCCCACACACTACACCCGCACCTCTGGCTACTACCAATCTGTCCTCTATATCTATAGATTTAAAAAGAAATTTTAAGACTATTTTTTGAACTTTAATTTATTACTTTAATTACAGTATAATTAATATACAGGTTTATATTAGTTTCAGGCATACAATATAGTGATTCAATAATTGTATATACTACTCAGTGCTCATCAAGATAAGTGTACTCTTAATCCCCTTCACCTATTTCACCCATTCCCCCATCCACCTTCCTTCTGGCAACTCCATTTGCTACCTATATTTAAGAATTTGTGGGGTTTTTTTGTCTTTTTTTCTCTTCTTTGTTTATTAAATCATATAGTGTTTGTCTTTCTGTGACTGACATTTCATTTAGCATTATACTCTCCAGATCCACCCATGTTGTTGCAAATGTCCATTGATAGATGAACTAATAAAGAAGATATCTATCATATGTATATATGTAATACATATAATATATATACATATGTATAATGGAATATTACTTAGCCATAAAAAGGATGAAATATTTTAATTAAAAAAAATTATTCCACATGTAAGTGAGATCATATGGTATTTGTCTTTCTCTGACTCATTTCACTTAGCATAATACCCTCAATGTTCATTCATGTTGTCATAAATGGCAAGATTTCTTCCTTTTAATGGCTGAGTAATATTCTATAGTAAATAAACTACATTTTCATTATCCATTCATCAGCTGATGGACACTTGGGTTGCCTATATGTATTTGCTATCATAAATAAAGCTACTGTGAATATGTCGCTGCATATGTATTTTCAAGTTAACATTTTCCTTCCCTTCAGAAAATGGACAGAGATAGAATTGCTGTAGCATACGATAGTTTTATTTTTGATTTTTTGAGGAATCTCCATACTGTTTTCCATAGTGGCTATACTAATTTAAGATTTTCACCAATAGTGCACAAGGATTATATGTTCTCCCCAGCCCCATTATAAGAGGTCTGAGGTGATATTTCATTGTGATTCTGATTTACAATCCCTTGATGATTAGTAATGCTGTGCAACTTTTCATGTACCTGTTGGACATCTCTATGTCTTTTTGGAAAATTTCTGATTTCTTGCCCAAGTTTTAATTGAATTGTTTTTATTTTCTATGTATATGTATGTATGTATGTATGTATGTATGTTATTGAGTTGCATGAGTTCTTTATATATTTTGGATATTAACCCCAGACAGGTAAATTATTTTTAAATATTTTCTCCCATTCAGTAAGCAGTCTTTTCATATTTTGATTGCTTCCTTTGCTGTGCATATGTGTTTTATTTTTTTTTAATTATAGAATAATGAACATAGTGTTATAATAGTTTCAGGTGTATATATAATGATTCAACAATTGTATACATAATTCTATTCTCATCCGGATAAGTATACTCTTAATCCTCTTTATTTATTTTACTCATCCCCCAATCCACTTCCCTCTGGTAACCACGAGTTTGTTCTTTATATTTCAGAGTCTGGGTTTTTTGTTTGTATCTTTTCTTCTTTGTTCATTTGTTTTGTTTCTTAAATTCCACATATGTGTGAAATATGTGTTTTTGTCTTTCTCTGACTGACTTATTTCACTAAGTATTATATCCTCTAGGTCCATCCATGTATACACACACACACACACACACCACATCTTTATCCACTTATCTATGGATGGGAATTAGTATTGCTTCCATATCTTGGCTATTGCAAACAATGTTGCAATAAACATAAGGGTGTGAATATCTTTTTGAATTATTGTTTTCATTTTATTTGAGTAAATACTCAATAGTGAAATTACTAAATACTATGGTAATTTTACTTTTAATTTTTAAAGGAAACACCATACTGTTTTCATAGTGGCTGTCAAATTTGCATTCCCACCAACAGTTTCTGAGGGTTCCTTTTTCTCCATACCCTCACCAACACAGTATTCTCTTTTCAATTCTAGCCATTCTGACAGGTGGAGGTGATATCTCATTGTGGTTTTTATTTCCCTAATGATCAGTGATGTTGAGCATCTTTTCATGTGTCTGTTTGTCATTTCTATGTCTTCTTGGAAGAAAATGTCCACTCACATCCTCTGCCCATGTTTTAATCAGGAAAAACCTTTTTAGTTTGATATAGTCCCCACTTATTTATCTGTATTTTTATTGCCTTTGGTTTTTATGTTAAATTAAAAAAAATCATCTCTAAGATGAATGTCAAGGTTTACCTACTGGCTATGTTTTCTTCTAGGAGTTTTATGTATTCAGGTCTCACATGCTAGTCTTAGTTCATTTTGAGGTAATTTTTATATAGGGCATTAGAAGTGGTCCAGTTTCATTCCTTAGCATGTAAGTCGCCCAGTTTACTGAAGGGACTGCCTTTCCCAGGATGTATATTCTTAGATCCTTTGTCATAAATTAATTTAACATATTTGTGTGGGTTTATTTCGGAGATATCTGTGTTGATCTATTTAATATGTGTTGGTTTTTATGCCAATACCATATTGTTTTTGATAACTATAGCTTTGTAATATATTATCAGATCATGGAGGATGATTCCCCCTATTTTGTTCTTTCTTAAGATTGTTTTGTCTATTGAGGGTCTTTTGTGTTTTTTTTGGGGGGGGTCTTGTGTGTTTTTATACAAATGTTATAATTGTTCTCTTTCTATGAAAAATACCACTGTAATTTTGATTAATATTGCATTGAATCTGTATATTTCTTTGGGTATTATGAAAATTTTTAGCAATATTAATTTTTCCAAACCATAAGCACAAAATATGCTTTATTTTTGTCTTCTTCAAAACTTTTTAAATTTTTTTTAACATTTATTCATTTTTAGAGTGAGAGAGAGAGAGAGAGAGAGAATATGAGTGGGGGAGGGGCAGAGAGAGAGGGAGACACAGAATCAGAAGCAGGCTCCCGGCTCCGAGTTGTTAGCACAGGGTCCGAAGCGGGGTTCAAACTCACAGACTGTGAGATCATGACCTGAGCCGAAGTTGGACGCTCAACCGACTGAGCCACGCAGGCGCCCCTGTCTTCTTCAATTTTTTAATCAATGTCATAGTTTTCAGTGTATAGGTATTTCATCTCCTTGTTTAAATTTATTTCTAGGTATTTTAATATTATTGATGGAATTATGAAATGGGATTTTCATAATTTTTTCTGAAAATTCATTATTATATTATAGAATCACAAAAGATTTTTGAATATTGATTTTGTACCCAGCAACATTACTGAATGCATTTCTTAGTTCTAACAGATTTTTGGTGGAGACTTTTTTGTATTTTCTACATAATATCATGTAATCTGCAAATAGTGAGAATTTTACTTCTTTTCCAATTTGGATGTATTTTATTTTATTTTATTTTATTTTATTTTATTTTATTTTATTCTAATTATTATTTTTTGCCTAACTGTTGTGGATAGGACTTCCAATACTGAGTTGAGTAAAACCAACAAGAGTGATCATCTTTGTCATGCTTTATCTTAAAGGAAAATCTTTCAGGTTTTCATTGTTTAACATGATGTTTGCTGTGGGCTTGCCATACATGGCCTTTGTTATGTTGAGGCACATTCCCTTTATACATACTTTGTTGAAAGGTTGTACTATTAATGGATGCTGAAGTTTGTCAAATGCTTTTTCTACATGTATTGGGATGATCATATGATTTCTGACTTTCATTTTGTTGATGTGATAATTTTCACATTGATTGATTTGTGGAGGTTGAAACTTCCTTGCTTCCCTGATATGAATCACATCTGATCATGGTATATAATCTTTTTAATGTATTGATGAATTTGGTTTGATATTTTGTTGAGGATATTTACACCTAAGTTCATCAAGGATATTGACCTATAAGCTTTGTCTCTTGTGGAATCCTTGCTTGGTTTTCCTAATCAGGGTACTGCTGGCTTGAGAAAAGAGGGTTTTTTTAATGTTTATTTATTTTTAGAGAGAGAGAGAGAAAAAGACTTGCAGAACATGTGTGCAAGTCAGGGTAGGGACAGAGAGAGAGAGGGAGAGAAAGAAACCCAAACAGGCTCTAGGCTGTCAGCATGGAACCCAATCAAGGGCTTGATCTTACAAACCATGAGATGATGACCTGAGCCAAAATCAAGAGTCAGACATTTAACAAACTGAGCCACCCAGGAACTCCTCGAAAATGAATTTTTAAGTGTTCCCTTCTCTCGTATTTTTAGAAGAGTTTAAGAAATATAGGCATTAATTATTCTTTAAATATTTTGTAGAATTCATCAGTGAAGCCATTTCATCCTGAACTTTTTTGTTTGTTAGGTGTATTTGGATTACTATTTTATCTCCTTACTAGTAATTTGTGTGTTCAGCTTTTCTATTTTTTCATGATCCAGTCTTTGTAGTTTGTATGTTTCTAGGAATTTATCAATTTCTTCTAGGTAGTCCAATTTGTAAGTGTATGCTTTTTCATTATAGCCTTTTATAATCATTTGCAATTCTGTAATATCAATTGTAATGTCTCCTCTTCCATTTCTGATTTTATTTGAACGTTCTCTTTTGTTTTGTTAAGGCTAATTAATATTTATGAATTTTATCTTTTCAAAAATCCAGATCTTACTCTCATTGATCTTTTCTATTGTTCTTTTTAGTCTCTTTTTCACTTATCTATTCCATTCTTTGTTATTTCCTTCGTGCTACTCACTTTGGGTTCCATGTGTTCTTTTTTCTCTAGTTTCTTGGGTATAAAGTTAGGTTAGAAATCTAAGATTTTTCTTGTTTCTTAAAGTAGGCACTTATTACTATAAACTTTACATTTAGAACTGATATTTCTGCATCCCATTATTTATGCTATGTACTATTTACAGATCCACATATTTCATTATTTTTTATTTATCTTTTTATTTCTTTTTTGACTTATTGGTTGTTCAGTAACATGTTGTGTAAACTTGACTTATTTGTAAACTCCACGTTTCCTTCTCATAATTTATTTTTAGTTTTATACCACTGTGGTTGGCAGAGCTGCTTTAAAAAAAAGTTTATTTATTTATTTTGAGAGAGTGTGTGTTTGAGCAGGGAAAGGGGCAGAGAGAGGAGAGAGAGAGAATCCCAAGCAGACTCCATGCTGTCATTTTGGAGCCCAATGTGGGGTTCAATCCCACAAATTGTGAGATTGTGACCTGAGTTGAAGCCAAAAGTCGTACACTTAACCTACAGAGCCACGCAGGCAACCCAGGATAGCTGCTTTATATGATTTCAATCTTAATTACTTTATTAAGAGTTGTTTTGTGGCCTGACATATGATTGTTCCTGGAGACTGCTTCATGTGCACTTGAGAAGAATGCACTTTTGGATAAAAAGTTTTGTGCATGTTTTTTAAGTCTTTGGTCTAACATGTCACTTAGGACTAATGTGTCCATATAGATCTTCTGTCTGGATGCATTCATGAAAGTGGGGTTTTAAAGTTCCCTAATATTATTTTTTCATTGTCTATTTCTCTACTTAGGTCTATTAATATTTGATTAACATGTTTAATTGCTCCTATGTGAGTGCATAAACATTTATAAATATTATATTCTCTTTTTGAATTATTATTATTATATAATGATTTTTTCTTGTATTACACTCGGGTTTTCTTTAAGATTTTATATAAATTACAGTTAGTTTACATACAGTGTAATATTAGTTTCAGGTATAAAATTTAGTGATCCAACACTTACAACATCTGGTGCTCATCACAATAAGTGTACTCCTTAATCCCCATAACACACTGGTTAACCCACTGTTAACCATCAGTTTGTTCTCTATAGTTAAGAGTCTCTTTATTGGTTTGCCTCTGTCTCTTTTTTCCCCTTTGCTCATTTGTTGTTTATTAAATTCTACATATTAGTGAAACCATATTGTATTTGTCTTTCTTTGACTTATTTCTCTTGGCATAATACTCTTTAGCTCTGTCCACACCATTGCAAATGGCAAGATTTCATTCATTTTTATGGCTGAATAATGTGACATTGTGTGTCTGTATATAACACACCTTCTTTATCCTTTCATCAGTTGATGGGTACTTGGGCTGTTTCATAATTTGTCTATTATAGATAATACTGCTATGAACATCAGGGTGCATGTATCCCTTTGAATTACTGTACTGTATTTGTACTGTACTGAATTTGTACTGTATTCTGTTTTTGTACTGTATTTTGTATAGTAAATAGTAATAGTAAATAGTTAATTGCTGGTAATTTTGTACTTAATCTGTCCTTTTCTTCTACTGTTTTCTTCCTTTTATGGTTTGATAATTTTCTGTAATAGTATGCTTAGATTCCTTTCTCTTGATTTTTTGTGTATCTATTAGTAGATGTTGCTTTCTGGTTATCATGAGGTTACATAAAATAACATATCTGTAGTGGTGTGTTTCAAGTTAATAATAATGTAAAATTCATTTTGAACCTCTGTATTTTTACTTCCTTAATAAAGTCAACAGTATTGTAATAATATTGTATGGTGATAGGTGGTGACTACATGTATCATGGTGAGCATTGAGTAATGTATAGAACTGTCAAATCAATATATACCTGAAATTCATGTAACAGTGTATGTCAATTATACTTCAATTTTTGTAAAAAAAAAAGCTGTTGAGAGTCTTATTGGAGTTTATTTGAATGTTACAAGTTGTTTTTCTCTTGCTGCTTTTGAGATTCTTGCCCTGTTTTTAACTGTAATACTTTGATTACACTGTATCATGGTGTGTGTCTTTTTGGGTTCTTCCAATTTGGAACTCTATAGGTTTTCTGGACATGGATGTCTGTTTCCAACCCCAGGTAAGGGAAAGTTTCAACCACATTTCTTCAGATAAATCCTCCCTCCTTTATCTTTCTCTTCTCCTGGTACTTTTATAATGAGAATGTTGGTCTGCTAGATGTTGTCTCAGAAGTTTCCTAAGCTCTATTCACTCTTTTCATTCTTTTTTTTTCCTTTTTGCTGTCTTGAGTTCCACTACCTTCTCTTTGAGTTCACTAATTTTTTCCTCTGCTTCATCTAATATCCTGCTTTAACTTTTTACTGTATATTCCAGTTCAGTTATTGAATTCTTCAGGTCTACGACTGCTAGTTTATATTTTCTTATACTTTCACTTTGTTGGAATTTTCACTTCTTCATCCATTCTTATTCCAAACTCAGTAAGCATCTTTATGATTGTTATTTTGTACTCTTTGAAGGTAAACCACTTATTTCTGTTCCATTTATGGCTTTCTGTGGGTTTGTATTTATGATTAATTTGGAACACATTTCTCTGTTTCTTCATATCCCTTGACTCACTGTCCCTTGATGCATTATATAAAGCAGCCACCCCTTTTCTAGTCTTGAAGGAGTGGCCTTCTGTAGAAGCTGAATCATACTGTTCAATCCAGCCCTTGGTCTCTCAAATCTTCGTGATTCTACAAGGAGACTACTTTAATTTTTAGTGGCTCCCAGTAACTGAAAATGTGCTACATCTGTGAATGTCCCAATGGGGAGAATCTTAGCACCTAGATTCAGGTTAATTGAAAGCCAGATCCTCAGACAGGCAGTTTTCAAAGTATGCAAATATATGTAGTCTTGTGGGATTTGGACATAAGCCCTGCTGGCCACCATATCCTGGAGATGTAGAGTTGTTCCCTGGGCATGATCCACAAAAATCAGTGTGCAAGATGAGGTTAGAAGTTCCTTTTCAGATCAGTGATCTTAAGTGAGGCAGAAGGATAGAAAAAGATGAGATCTACCAGCCACTTTCCCAAGAAAGCATCTCAGGAGGGTCCTAGATGTGTGCCAATCCAGTATTGTGCCTTTTAGGCCAAAGATCCAAATCCCACCTCCCCACAAAAAAATAAGCATTTTTCGCAGAAAAAGCAGGTGTGTGTTTCAGTCTGCTATTTGTGCTGTGCCTATGGGAAATGTCTCTCCATGTGTTCAACTCCCATGGAATACATGAACACAAGTCTTATTTATCACCAAGAATGAGATAAAGGGACATCCACTGTGTGACAGACACAAAAAACAAAGTATCAGACATAAAAACAAGGGCAAAAGATGTGTGTGCAAGTTCCCCTCAAGGTGATAATAAAAGAATTTTATAGCAATAAATGCATACATCAAGAAAAAAAGAAAGATCCCAAATAAGATATTTAAATGTATTCCTCAGGAACTATAGAAAAAGAAGAAATTTAGCACAGAGCTAGCAGAAACAAGAAAATAGCAAATATAAGAGCAGAAGTAGATGAAGTAGAAACAGAAAAATACAAAGTTCCATAAAAATTAGTATTCTGTTTTATAAAAATATAAGCAAAGTTTAAAAACCTTTAGCTGAGCAGAGAAAAAGATAACATGTAAATAAAAAAAAACAGAAAAGAAAGATGAGTAATTACAACTGATACCACAGAAATACAAAGAATCATGGAAGTTTGCTTTGAATAATTATATATTTACAAAATAGAAAGCCAAGAAGAAATAGATATATTCCTGGAACCATAAAATTTAAACTCTGAACAGACTAATAACGTGTAAGGATATTAAATAGGTAACCAAAAGCTTCCCATTACAGAAAACATGAAGGCTAGGTGGTTTCAGTGGTTAACCAAGTGCACCAAAAAAAATAATAAAATAGCCAGGTATAAACTTAAGCAAAGAAGTAAAAGACCTGTTCTCTGAAAGCTATAAAATATAAATATATATATATATATATATATATATAAAATATAAAATATAAAATATAAAATATAAAATATAAAATATTCACTAACAAAATTGAAGATGAAACAATGAAAATATACACCATGCCCATGGATTGAAAAAATTAATATTGTTAAATTGTCCATATTAGACAAAGCAATCTACAGATTCAATAAAATCTCTGTCAAAACACCAGCAGCATTTTTCACAAAACTAGAACTAATACTAAATTTGTATGGAACCACAAATGACCCAATATAGCCAAAGCAACCTTGAGAAAGAAAAACAAAATTGGAGATACCACAATGCAAGATTTCAAAATATACTATAAATCTGTAGTAATCAAAATATTATGGTAAAATTCCAGGGAAGTTGGCAGCATAGGAAGATCCTAAGTTCTCCTTTTCAAATGAATACAACTAGATAACACCAATATCAATGTAAATAACCCAGAAAATTACCCAAAGACTGGAAAAACAGTTTTCCACAGCTAAATGGAGAGAAGAGGCTACAATAAAGAGGGTAGCAAAGTTGGAGACACAGAAGCTAAATGGACAAATGGAACTGTCTGTGGGAGAGAAAGACTCCTCAGGCACTGAAAGGGGAAAAAATATATGATAACACCAGCACTTCAGGCACAGGGAACTCACATGGGGAAGACAAATCCACATAACATCTGGATTTGAATACCAGAGGGGCTAAATTTTGTGAGTTCCTATAACCAGATGGGCTTAACACCTGGAAACTCAAAAATTAACAGGCTCCACTCAGGGAAAGCCAGGAAGGTGAGAGGAGACTGAGTCCTGACCCTTAAAAAGAACACAGGAAACAACCCCACAGAGATACAACATAAAAGCAGTAGTTTGAAAAACACCTGGGGTATACAAGAGAAAGATTTGCTTACTAATCTAAGATCATGGGCGGGAGGGGCAAGGATCATTGGGAAACTTCTCCATCAACAAAGGATATGGTAGGCACCATTTCCCTCCCCTGCCTCTCCAGCCTAGACACACAGACACTGCAGAAGTCAGCTATGCCCCAATGCTCATTACCAAACTTGCTAAAAATTCACCCCACCCTTGCATTGTCTTTCAGAGATACCACCTCCAGCCAGACCTCTGCTTGAGGTCTACTACCATAGTACACAAATACAAACCTTGCTAACACTATGTGCCTGCCCCCCCATATTTGTACTCCTGTGTATCTGCATGCTGCAAAATACCCTTGGCCAGAGCCCATACAAAGAGATCCCACAAGACTGGCACTGTGCAAGCTGCCCCAACAGGGGACAGCACCACTCTAAATTGACTTTTGCCCCAAGGAGAGAGGATGATAGCCACACACCAAAGTCCAACTCTGGCCCCAGGAGTCGGCTGGGGGAACAAAGATGGTCTAACAGAAGGCACCACCTACCAACAAAATCTTCTCAGGGGACAACACAGGAAATGTGCCTGGTACTTCAGTGCTACTGCATTTCTGGAAAATGCCTAGTCTGACTCTACTCAAGCACAAGGTAACCCCAGACTGGGTCAATAAGAACAGAGGAACCAAACCCTGCTCACAGGGCAGACCATTGCAGAGAACTTGACTAAAGACAAAAGCTGTTCAGCCACAACAGCAGGGTGCATGCAACACACATGGGAGACACTGCTAAAGGGGCAGGGTCTGGTGAACAGGGGACATTGCACTGTAAGGCATTATGGGACCTCTTCTTCATGAGACCACTACTTTCTTTTTTAATGCTTATTTATCTTTGAGAGAGAGAGAGTGCACATGCAAGTAGGGTAGGGGCAGAGAGAATTTCAAGCAGGCTCTGCACTGTCAGCACAGAGCCTGATATGGGGCTTGAACTCACAAAGCATGAGACTATGACCTGAACCAAAATCAAGAGTCAGACACTCAATGGACTGAGCTACCCAGGTGCCCCATGGCCACTACTTTCAAGAGCAGGAGACATACCTGACTTTCCTAACATTTAGAAATAGACACAAAGAGTTACACAAAATGAGGAGACAGAAGAATACATACCAAATGAAAGAATAAGATAAAAATCACAGCAAGAGTAAAAGGGAAATAAGTAATATGGCTAATATAGAATTTAAAACAATGGTCATAAAGATACTTACTGGACTTGAGGAAACAGTGGAGGACATCAGTGAGAACCTAAATTAAGAGATAGAAAACATAAAAAAGAACCAATCAGAGATGAAGAACTCAATAACTGAAATTAAAATAGACTAGATGGAATAAATAGCAACCTAGAAGAAGCAGAAAAACGGATCAGCATCATGGAGAACAGACTAATGGAAAATAATGAAGCTTATAAGGAGAGAGAAAAAAAGTGAAAATAGACTTGGGAAATTCAGTGTCACCATTGAGCATAACATTTGCACAATACTGTTCCCAAAAGAAGAAGACATAGGAAAGGGGGAAGAATATATATTTGAAGAAATAATAGCTGAAAATGACTAAAATCTAGGAAAGGAAACAGAAATCCAGATCCAAGAGGCAAAGAGAATGTCCAACAAAATCAACCAAAGGGGGGGCACACCAAAATACATAGTAATAAAAATGTGAAAAATGTAACAAAAAGGAATTTTAAGAGCAACACATGAAAAGAAAGCATTTACATACAAAAGATCCCCGTAAGTATATAAGGTGACTTTTCAGGAGAAACTTTGCAGGCTAGAAAGTAGTGTCATGATATATTCACTGCACTAAAAGAGAAAAGAAAAAAAAAAACCTGCAACCAGCTTACAAAGTCAACATACAGGAATATGTTTCATTTTATACACAAATAATGAAGCATCACAAAAAGAAACCAAGGAATTGATCCCATTTATAAATTGTACTAAAAATGATAAAATACCTAAGAATAAACGTAACAAAAGAAGCAAAAGATCTGTACAGAACAGCTTGGAAGTTTTTTTCCATCTCTTGTCCCTGATATACAGCCAGATCAACACTAAACCATCTTTTATACCTAGAAAACTGATTTGAGGATTAACACAACAATCTGCACAACCTGAACCACAAACCTTGGTGGGTACATAGCGTGGAAAGGTGAACTAGGGGAGAGAGAAGCCCCGGAGGGCAGGGAGTTGTTTTTGCTTGTGGAGAGAGGATGTAGATAGAGGGAGAGTATGGGAAAGGCACCCTCCCCCCGTGAAAGCAGCTGGAGAGAAAAAGAAAGAATGGAAACAGCTGCAGGGACTGAACAAAAAAGGGAGAAAGGAGAAAGGAGAGAGTTTAAATTCCATTAAGATTCCTTAAACAGTGGGAGCGCAGAGTCCGAAATTCTGCAGCTTGATACCTTGCAGTGCTCCAGTGGGAAGGGCAAATCCCCAGGAGCAGAAAGCAAGATCCCAGGCGTCCTCAGGCCACACAGGGAGAGGAAGTTACCCTGATGGGAGGACATTTGGTAGAGGTGGTGTGGCCTCCCCACAGGAAAAGGTCCAGCAGAACCTGGAGAACACCCACATTACTGGTGTTGGAGAAAAGACTTTAGGGGTGAAGCCTGGCGCCAGATGTGTGTTGTGATTTGCCATAATCCCTGAAACACTGCTGCTACACGATTGAACAAACTTTTTCTAGGGCAGACTAGCACCAAGCTGCAGTCTCTGGGCATAGGCAGTAGCATGGTCTTGCAAACTCTCCTGGGGATAAGTCGGCACCCTGCCATTGTTCAGCAAGAAACTCTCCCAGAGAGTCAGAATGGGATAAAGCCACAGTCCCTCAGAAATGAAGGGTTGGAAACACAGCCCCATCTGAGACAAAACCAGGAGGGAGGTGCCACTTGGCAGACTGATGGCTTGGTCACAGACAGTGTAGAAGCAAAGAGTGGATGGAAGCTGGAGACAAGGAGGGCTGCTTGATTGCCGATTGGGGAGAGCAAAGAGTTCTGCTACTAGAGACTGGGTATTTTCACCCCTCCTGTGCATTTGTGTACAAGCCTACAAATGCCACAACAATCCACCCCAGGAAGCTAAGCAGTGCCACCTAGTGGAGAATGGAGCCGTTACACTAAGCCTGGCCCAACTGGGCCACCAAACTCTTCAAGAGTACCACAAGTGTCTCTGCTTGCTTAGTTTATGGACTATAAATGTCTTCATACTTTGACTTCTAGGGGAAATGATGTGATTTTAATCATATTTGTTTCTGTTCACTGGGGCATCTATTCAATTTTTTTCTTTTTCTTTTCATATTCTTGAATACAGAAAGAGACAAACTATTTTTATTTTTCATTTTTATTAAAAATATTTTTATTTAATTTTTCTACTATTTTGTTACTTTTTTGTAATTTTTTATATTCTATTTTACTGCCATCATTTCATTTTATTCTATTGTACTCATTTTTTTTCAAACTTACAAACGTTTTCCTCCCCCCCCCCCCTTTTTCCTTACCTTTCCCTTTTTACTCTAATCTATCATATTTCTTTCAACAACCAGACCAAAACATACCTAGGACCTAGCATTCTTTATTTGTTTTTTTGTGTGTTGTTTTTAATTGTTTCATTTTCATTTGTTTTAACTTTATTACCTCCTTTTCAACCTTCAAAATGATGAAATGAAGGAATTCACCTCAACAGAAAAACAGGAAGAAATGACAGCCAGGGACTTAATCCACACAGATACAAGCAAGATGTCTGAACCAGAATTTGGAATCATGATGATAAGAATACTAGCTGGGGTTGAAAATAAATTATAAACCCTTTCTGCAGAGATAAAAGAAATAAAAGGTGGTCAGTATGAAATAAAAAAAATGCTATAACTGAGCTGCAATCTTGACTGGATGTCACGGTGGCACAGATGGAGGAAGCAGAGCAGCAAATCAGCAATATAGATGACAAACTTACGGAGAATA
The DNA here is from genome assembly GCF_023721935.1 of Panthera uncia. NCBI lineage: Eukaryota > Metazoa > Chordata > Mammalia > Carnivora > Felidae > Panthera > Panthera uncia. Next base: position 51,877,496 of record NC_064817.1, read on the forward strand.
ATGAAGCAGAAAAAAAAGAGGGAGACTAAAGCAAAGAAGCATGATATAAGAATTAGAGAACTCAGTGACTCATTGAAAGGCAATAGTATCAAAAATCATAGAGGTCCCAGAAGATGAAGAGAGAGAAAAAGGGGTAGAAGGTTTATGTCTCCAAATCATAGTGGAAAACTTTCCTAACCTGAGGAAAGACACAGACATCAAAATCCAGGAAGCACAGAGAACTCTCATTAGATTTTTAAAAAGTGACCATCAAGAAGGCATATAATAGTAAAATTCACAAAATACTCAGTCAAGGAAAGAATCATGAAAGAAGCAAGGGGACAAAAACGTCCTTAACCTACAGGGAAAGATATATCAGGTTCGCAACAGACCTATCCACAGAAACTTGTCAGGCCAGAAAGTAGTGGCAGTATATATTCAATGTGCTGAATCAGAAAAATATGCAGCCAAGAATTCTTTATCCAGCAAGGCTGTCACTCAAAATAGGAGAGATAAAAAGTTTCCCAAACAAAAATTAAAGCAGTCTATCACCACCAAACTGGCCCTGCAAGAAATTTTCAGGGAGACTCTATAAGGGGAGAAAGGACAAAAACAAAAAACAGAAAACAAACAAACAAAAAAATACCAAAAGGAACAAAGACCAGAAATAACCAGAAAACACCACCAGAAATTCCAACTCTACAGGCAACATAATGGCAATAAATTCATATCTTTCAGTACTCACTCTAAATATCAATGGAATAAGTGCTCAAATCAAAAAGCATAGGATTAGAGAAGATAAGAAAACAAGATCCATCTATATCCTGTTTAGAAGAGGCCCATTTTATTTATTTTTTTTCAATATATGAAATTTATTGTCAAATTGGTTTCCATACAACACCCAGTGCTCATCCCAAAAGGTGCCCTCCTCAATACCCATCCTCCCCTCCCTCCCACCCCCCATCAACCCTCACTTTGTTCTCAGTTTTTAAGAGTCTTAGAAGAGACCCATTTTAGATCTAACAACACATTTAGATTGAAAATATGGAGATGGAGAATCATCCCATGTTAATGGTCGCCAAAAGAAAGTCGGAGTGTCCATACATATATCAGACAAATGATATTTTAAAATAAAGACTATAACAAGAAATAAAGAAGGGCATTATATCATAATTAAGGGATCTATCCACTAAGAAGACCTAACAATTGTAAATATGTATGCTACAAACATGGAAGCACCCAAATATATAACTCAATCACAAACATAAAGAAACTCATTGATAAAAATACCATAATGGTAGGGGACTTCAATCCCTCACTTACAGCAATGGGTGGGTGGATCATCTAAACAGAAAATCAAAAAGGAAACAATGGCTTTGAATGACACACTGGACCAGATGGACTTAACAGATATAAACAGAATATGTCATCCTAAAGCAGCAGAATAAACAATCTTCTCCAGTGCACAGGGAACATTCTCCAGAATAGATCAAATTCTGGGACACAAATCAGCCTTCAACAAGTACAAAGACATCGAAATCATGCTGTGAATATTTTCAGACCACAATTCTATGAAACTTGAAATCAACCACAAGAAAAAATTTGGAAAGGAAACGAATACTTGGAGACTAAATAACACCCTACTAAAGAATGAATGCACTACCCAAGAGGATAAAGAGGAAATTAAAAAGTACATGGAAGCCAATGAAAATGATAACACCACAGCCCCAAACCCCTGGGATGCAGCACAGGCGGCCATAAGAGGGAAATATATAGCAATCCAGGCCTTACTAAAGAATGAAGAAAGGTCTCAGATACACAACTTAACCTTACACTGTAAAGAGCTAGAAAAAGAACAGCAACTAAAACCTAAAACCAGCAGAAAACAGCAAATAATAAAGATAAGAATAGAAATCAATGCTATGGAAACCAAAAAAAAAAAAAAAAAAAAAAAAAAAAGTAGAACAGATCAATGAAACCAGAAGATGGTTCCTTGAAAGAATCAACAAAATTGATAAACCCCTAGCCAGTTAAATAAAAAAGAAAAAGGAAAGGACCCAAATAAATAAAATCAAGAATAAAAGAGGAGAAAACACCACCAACACAGCAGAAATAAAAACAAACATTATACTCCAATTAAATGGGCAATCTGGAAGAAATGGACAAATTCCTAGAAACATATCAACTACCAAAACTTAAACAGGAAGTAGAAAATTTGATCAGACACATAACCAGTAAAGAAATTGAATTAGTAACCAAAAATCTAAAAAACAAGAGTCCAGGGCTGGATCACTTTCAAGGGGAATTCTACCAAACATTTAAAGAAGAGTTAACACCTATTCTTTCGAAGCTGTTCCAAAAAATAGAAACGGAAGGAAAACTTCCAAACTCATTCTATGAAGCCAACATTACCTTCATTCCAAAACCAGACAAGGACCCCACAAAAAAAGGAAAACTGCAGACCAATTTCCCTGATAAACACAGATGCATAAATCTTTAACAAGATAGTAGCCAACTGGATCTAACAATAAAATAAAGAATTATTCACCATGACCAAGTGGGATTTATACCTGGTATGCAGGGCTGTTAAGTAACTGCAAAACAATCAATGTGATACATCACATCGATCAAAAAAAGACAAGAACCACATGATCCCCTCAATAGATGCAGAGAAACTATTTGACAAAATACAACATCATTTCTTGCTAAAAATCCTTAAGAAAGCAGGGATACAAGGATCATACCTCAAGATCATAAGTCATATATGAAAGACCCAACGTTAATATCATCCTCAGTGGGGAAAAACTGAGAGCTTTCCACCTAAGGTCAGGAAGAAGACAAGGATGCCCACTCTTGCCACTGTTATTCAACATAGTATTGAAAGTCTCAGCCTCAGCAATTTGACAATACAAAGGAATAAAATCTATCCAGATCGGCCAAAAGGAAGTCAAACTTTCACTCTTCACAGATGACATGATACCCTATATGGAAAACTCAAAAGATTTCACCAAGAAACTTCTAGAACTGACCCATGAATTCAGCAAAGTCACAAGATATATAATAAATGCATAGAAATCAGTTGCATTCCTATACACCAACAATGAAGCAACATAAAGAGAAATCAAGGAATCAATCCCATTTACAATTGTACCAAAAACCATAAAATATCTAGGAATAAATCTAACCAAAGAGGTGGGAAATCTATACACTGAAAACTATAGAAAGTTTATGAAAGAAATTGAAAAAGACACAAAAAAATGGAAAAAGATTCCATGCTCCTGGAAAAGAAGAACAAATATTGTTAAAATGTCAATACTACCCAAAGCAATCTATGTATTCAATGTAATCCCTATCAAAATAACACCAGCATTCTTCACAGAGCTAGAACAAACAATCCTAAAATTTTTATGGACCAGAAAAGACCCCAAATAGCCTAAGCAATCATGAAAAAGAAAACCAAAGCAGCAAGACATCACAATCCTGGACTTCAGGATGTATTACAAGGCTGTGATCATCAAGACTATATGGTTCTGGCACAAAAACAGACACTCAGATCAACGGAACAAAATAGAGAACAAACAAATTGATCCACCAACATATGCCCAACCCATCTTTAACAATGCAGGAAAGAATATCCAATGGAATAAAGACAGTCTCTTCAGCAAATGGTGCTGGGAAAACTGGACAGTGACATGCAGAAAAAATGAACCTGGACCACTTTCTTACACCACACACACATACAAAAAAAAAAAAAAAAAACTCAAAATGGAAGAAGGACCTAAACATAGGACAGGAAGCCATCAAAATCCTAGAGGGGAATCAGGCAAAAATCTTTTTGACCTCCACCGCAGAAACTTCTTACTTGACACGTCTCCAAAGGCAAGGGAAATAAAAGCCACATTGACCTAATGGGACCTCATCAAGATAAAAATCTTCTGCACAGTTAAAGAAACAATCAGTAAAACTAAAAGGCAACCAACAAAATTGTAAAAGATATTTGCAAATGACATATTAGTTAAAGGGTTAGTATACAAAATCTATAAATAATTTACCAAGCCCAACACCCAAAAAACTAATAACAGAGTGAAGAAATCGGCAAAAGACATGAATAAACACTTTTCCAAAGAAGACATCTAGATGGCTAAAAGACACATGAAAAAAGCTCAATATCACTCATCATCAGAGAAATACAAATCAAAACCACAATGACATAACACCTTACACCTGTCAAAATGACTAACATAACAACTCAGGCAACAACAGATGTTGGTGAGGATGCAGAGAAATAGGATGTGCTTTGCCTTGCTTGTGGTAATGCAAACTGGTGCAGCAACTCTGGAAAACAGTACGGATTTCCTGAAAAAACTAAAAATAGAGTACGACCCAGCAATTGCCCTACTAGGTATTTATTTCAAGGGATACAGGTGTGCTGTTTTGAAGGGGCACATACACCCCAATGTTTATAGTAGTGTTATCAATAATAGCCAAAGTATGGAAAGAGCCCAAGTGTCCACTGAAAAATGAATACATATATACAATGGAGTATTACTCGGCAATAAAAAAGAATGAAATCTTGCCATTTGCAACTACGTGGATGAAACTAGAGGGTATTATGCGAAGTGAAATTAGTCAGAGAAAGACAAATAGCATATGACTTCACTCATTCAGAGAAAGACAAATAGCATATGACTTCACTCATATGAAGAATTTAAGGTACAAAACAGATTAACATAAGAGAAAGGAAATAATAATAATAATATAAAAACAGGGAGGGGGACAAAACATAAAATACTCTTAAATATAGATAACAAACAGAGGGTTGTTGGGGGGGTTGTGGTCAGTGGGATGGACTAAATGGGTAAGGGCATTAAGGAATCTACTCCTGAAATCATTGTTGCACTGTACACAAACTAACTTGGATGTAAATTTAAAAATAATTAATTAATTAAAAATAAATAAATAAAGTATATAAACAATATAGTTCTTTCAATACATGCAGAAAAAGCAATTGAAGTACATCATTAATGATAAAAACCTTCAATAAATATGGATAGAGGGAACATATTTCAACATAATAAAGGTAATATATAAACAATCCACAGCTAATATCACCCTCAGTGGGGAAAATCTGACAGCTTTCCCTCTACGTTCAGGAACAAGACAGGGAAGTCCACTCTAACCAAAGTTATTTAAAATAGTACTTAGAGTCCTAGTCTCAGCAATCACAAACATGAAGAAATAAAAGGTATCCAAATAAACAAGAAAGAAGTCAAACGTTCACTATTTTCAGATGACATGATACTCTATATAGAATATCTTAGGGACTCGACCAAAAAATTTATAGTACAATAAATAAATATATATGCTCTCAGGATATAAAAACAATACACAGAAATCTGTTGCATTTTTTAAAAGTTTTTATTTAAATTTCAATTAGTTAGCATACAGTGCTGTATTAGTTTCAGGTATATAAATAGTGATTCAAAACTTCCATACAACATGCAGTGTTCATTACAATAAATGGATTCTTTACCCACCTCATCTACTTTTTTATTTTTATTTTTTAATATAAATTATTGTCAAGTTAGCTAACATACAGTGTATACAGTGTGCTCTCGGATTCAGGAGTAGATTCCCATGATTCATCACTTACATACAATACCCAGTGCTCATCCCAGCAAGTGCCCTCCTCAATACCCATCTCCCATTTTCCCACCCCCTATCAACTCTCAGTTTGTTCTCTATTTAAGAGCCTTTTATGGTTTGACTCCCACTATGTTTGAAACTATTTTTCCCTTTCCCCTTCTCATGGTCTTCTGTTAAGTTTCTCAAGATCCACATATGAGTGAAAACATATGGTATCTATCTTTCTCTGACTGACTTATTTCACTTAGCATAATATCCTCCAATTCCATCCATGTTGTTGCAAATGGCAAGGTTTCATTCTTTCTTATTGCTGAGTTGTATTCCATTTTATATCTTCTTTATCCATTCATCAGTTGTTGGACGTTTGGGCTCTTTCCATAATTTGGCTATTATTGATATAGCTGCTATAAACATTGGCGTACGTGTGTCCCTATGAGTCAGCACTGCTGTATCCTTTGGATAAGTTCCTAGTAGTGCTATTGATCGGTTGTAGGGTAATTCTATTTTTAATTTTTTGAGGAACTTCCACACTGTTTTCCAGAATGGCTGAACCAGTCTGCATTCCCACCAGCAGTGCAAGAGAGTTCCTGTTTCTCCACATCCTCGCCAACACTGGTTTCCTGAGTTTTTCATTTTAGCCACTCTGACCAGTGTGAGGTGGTATCTTAAAGTGGTTTGGAAATGTATTTCCCTGATGATGAGTGATGTTTAGCATCTTTTCATGTGTCTCTTGGCCATATGGATGTCTTCTTTGGAAAAGTGTCTATTCATGTCTTCTGCCCATTTCTTCACTGGATTATTTGTTTTCGGGTGTTGGTTTTGGTAAGTTCTTTATAGATTTTAGATATTAATCCTTTCTCCGATGTGTCATTAGCAAATATCTTCTATTCCATCACTTGCCTTTCAGTTTTGTTGATTGTTTCCTTTGCTGTGCAGAAGGTTTTTATCTTTATGAGGTCCCAATAGTTCATTTTTGGTTTTATTTCCCTTGCTTTGAGAGAAGTGTTGAGTAAGAATTTTCTGCAGCTGAGGTCAAAGAGGTTGTTGCCTGTTTTCTCCTCTAGGGTTTTGATGGTTTCCTGTCTCACATTTAGGTCTTTCATCCATTTTGAGTTTTTTTTTGTGTGTGTGTGTGTATATAGTGTAAGAAAGTGGTCCAGTTTCATTCGAATGCATGTTGTTACATTGAATACTCTTTCCTGCTTTGTCGAAGATTAGTTGGCCATACATTTGTGGGTCCAATTCTGGGTTCTCAACTCTCTTCCATTGTTCTATGTGTCTGTTTCTACACCAATACCATACTATCTTGATTAATACAGCTTTGTGGTACAAGCTAAAGTCCTGGATTGTGATGCCTCCAGCTTTGGTTTTCTTTTTCAACATTACTCTAGCAATTCGGGGTCTTTTCTTGTTTCATACAAATTTTAGGATTATTTTTTCTAGCTCTGAGAAGAATGCCAGTGCAATTTTGACCAGGATTGCATTGAATGTGTAAATTACTTTGGGCAATATCAACAATTTAACAATATTTGTTCATTCAATCCATGGGCATGGAATATTTTTCCATTTATTTGTGTCTTCTTCAATTTCTTTCATAAGTTTTCTATAGTTTTCAGCATATAGATGTTTTACATCTTTGGATAGGTTTATTCCTAGGTAACTTATGGTTCTTGGTGAACTTATAAATGGGATTGATTCCTTGATATCTCTTTCTGTTGCTTCATAATTGGTGTATATAAATGCAACCGATTTCTGTACATTGACTTTATATCCTACAACTTTGCTGAATTCATGTACAAGTTCTAGCAGTTTTTTTGGTGGAGTCTTTCAGGTTTTCCATGTATTATGTCATCTGTGAAAAGTGAAAGTTTGACTTCTTCTTTGCCAATTTGGATGCCTTTTTTTTCATTTTGTTTTCTAATTGCTGAGGCAGGACTTCCAACCCTATGTTAAACAACAGTGGTGAGAGTGGACATCCCTGTTGTGTTCCTTATCTCAGGGGAAAGCTCCCAAGTTTTCCCCATTAATGATGATACTAGCTGTGGACCTGTCACATATGGCTTTTATGATGTTAAGGCATGTTCCTTCTATCCTGACTACTTGAGGGTTATCAAGAAAGGGTCCTGTATTTGTCAAATGCTTTTTCTGCATCTATTGACAGGGTCATATATATTTTATTCTTTCTTCTATCAATGTGACATATCACATTGATTTATTTGTGAATATTGAACCAGCCCAGGAATGAATCCCACTTGATCATGGTGAATAATTCTTTTTCATTTTTTTTCAATGTATGAAATTTATTGTCAAATTGATTTCCATACAACACCCAGTGCTCATCCCAAAAGGTGCCCTCCTCAATACCCATCACCCACCCTCCCCTCCCTCCCACCCCCCATCAACCCTCAGTTTGTTCTCAGTTTTTAACAGTCTCTTATGCTTTGGCTCTCTCCCACTCTAACCTCTTTTTTTTTTTCTTCCTTCCCCTCCCCCATGGGTTTCTGTTAAGTTTCTCCGGATCCACATAAGAGTGAAACCATATGGTATCTGTCTTTCTCTGTATGACTTATTTCACGTAGCATCACACTCTCCAGTTCCATCCACGTTGCTACAAAGGGCCATATTTTGTTCTTTCTCATTGCCAAGTAGTACTCCATGGTGTATATAAACCACAATTTCTTTATCCATTCATCAGTTGATGGACATTTAGGCTCTTTCCATAATCTGGCTATTGTTGAGAGTTCTGCTATAAACATTGGGATACAAGTGCCCCTATGCATCAGTACTCCTGTAGCCCTTGGATAAATTCCTAGCAGTGCTATTGCTGGGTCATACGGTAGGTCTATTTTTAATTTTCTGAGGAACCTCCACACTGTTTCCCAGAGCGGCTGCAACAATTTGGATTCCCACCAACAGTGCAAGAGGGTTCCCATTTCTCCACATCCTCTCCAGCATCTATAGTCTCCTGATTTGTTCATTTTGGCCACTCTGACTGGCATGAGGTGATATCTGAGTGTGGTTTTGATTTGTATTTCCCTGATAAGGAATGACGTTGAGCATCTTGTCATGTGCCTGTTGGCCATCCGGATGTCTTCTTTAGAGAAGTGTCTATTCATGTTTTCTGCCCATTTCTTCACTGGGTTATTTGTTTTTCGGGTGTGGAGTTTGATGAGCTCTTTATAGATTTTGGATACTAGCCCTTTGTCCGATGTGTCATTTGCAAATATCTTTTCCCATTCCGTTGGTTGCCTTCTGGTTTTGTTGGTTGTTTCCTTGCTGTGCAGAAGCTTTTTATCTTCATAAGGTCCCAGTAATTCACTTTTATTTTTAATTCCCTTGCCTTTGGGGATGTGTCGAGTAAGAGATTGCTATGGCTGAGGTCAGAGAGGTCTTTTCCTGCTTTCTCCTCTAAGGTTTTGATGGTTTCCTGTCTCACATTCAGGTCCTTTATCCATTTTGAGTTTATTTTTGTGAATGGTGTGAGAAAGTGGTCTAGTTTCAACCTTCTGCATGTTGCTGTCCAGTTCTCCCGGCACCATTTGTTAAAGAGACTGTCTTTTTTCCATTGGATGTTCTTTCCTGCTTTGTCAAAGATGAGTTGGCCATACGTTTGTGGGTCTAGTTCTGGGGTTTCTATTCTATTCCATTGGTCTATGTGTCTGCTTTTGTGCCAATACCATGCTGTCTTGCTGGTTACAGCTTTGTAGTAGAGGTTAAAGTCTGGGATTGTGATGCCTCCTGCTTGGTCTTCTTCTTCAAAATTACTTTGGCTATGCGGGGCCTTTTGTGGTTCCATATGAATTTTAGGATTGCTTGTTCTAGTTTCGAGAAGAATGCTGGTGCAATTTTGGTTGGGATTGCATTGAATGTGTAGATAGCTTTGGGTAGTATTGACATTTTGACAATATTTATTCTTCCAATCCATGAGCAGGGAATGTCTTTCCATTTCTTTATATCTTCTTCAATTTCCTTCATAAGCTTTCTATAGTTTTCAGCATACAGATCTTTTACATCTCTGGTTAGATTTATTCCTAGGTATTTTATGCTTCTTGGTGCAATTGTGAATGGGATCAGTTTCTTTCTTTGTCTTCCTGTTGCTTCATTGTTAGTGTATAAGAATGCAACTGATTTCTGTGCATTGATTTTGTATCCTGCAACTTTGCTGAATTCATGTGTCAGTTCTCGCAGACTTTTGGTGGAGTCTATCGGATTTTCCATGTATAATATCATGTCATCTGCAAAAAGCAAAAGCTTAACTTCATCTTTGCCAATTTTGATGCCTTTGATTTCCTTTTGTTGTCTGATTGCTGATGCTAGAACTTCCAACACTATGTTAAACAACAGCAGTGAGAGTGGGCATCCCTGTCGTGTTCCTGATCTCAGGGATAAAGCTCTCAGTTTTTCCCCATTGAGGATGATGTTAGCTGTGGGCTTTTCATAAATGGCTTTGATGATGTTTAAGTATGTTCCTTCTATCCCAACTTTCTCAAGAGTTTTTATTAAGAAAGGGTGCTGGATTTTGTCAAAGGCCTTTTCTGCATCGATTGACAGGATCATATGGTTCTTCTCTTTTCTTTTATTAATGTGATCTATCATGTTGATTGATTTGCGAATGTTGAACCAGCCCTGCATCCCAGGAATGAATCCCACTTGATCATGGTGAATAATTCTTTTTATATGCTGTTGAATTCGATTTGCTAGTATCTTATTGAGAATTTTTGCCTCCATATTTATCAGGGATATTGGCCTGTAGTTCTCTTTTTTTATTGGGTCTCTGTCTGATTTAGGAATCAAAGTAATACTGGCTTCATAGAATGAGTCTGGAAGTTTTCCTTCCCTTTCTATTTCTTGGAATAGCTTGAGAAGGATAGGTATTATCTCTGCTTTAAACGTCTGGTAGAACTCCCCTGGGAAGCCATCTGGTCCTGGACTCTTACTTGTTGGGACATTTTTGATAACCGATTCAATTTCTTCGCTGGTTATGGGTCTGTTCAAGCTTTCTATTTCCTCCTGATTGAGTTTTGGGAGTGTGTGGGTGTTTAGGAATTTGTCCATTTCTTCCAGGTTGTCCAGTTTTTTGGCATATAATTTTTCATAGTATTCCCTGATAATTGTTTGTATCTCTGAGGCATTGGTTGTAATCATTCCATTTTCATTCGTGATTTTATCTATTTGGGTCATCTCCCTTTTTTTTTTGAGAAGCCTGGCTACAAGTTTGTCAATTTTGTTAATTTTTTCAAAAAAAACAACTCTTGGTTTCGTTGATCTGTTCTACGTTTTTTTTAGATTCTATATTGTTTATTTCTGCTCTGATCTTTATTATTTCTCTTCTTCTGCTGGGATTAGCCTGCCTTTGCTGTTCTGCTTCTAGTTCCTTTTGGTGTGCTGTTAGGTTTTGTATTTGGGATTTTTCTTGTTTCTTGAGATAGGCCTGGATTGCAATGTATTTTCCTCTCAGAACTGCCTTTGCTGCGTCCCAAAGCGTTTGGATTGTTGTATTTTCATTTTCATTTGTTTCCATATATTTTTAAATTTCTTCTCTAATTGCCTGGTTGACCCACTCATTCGTTAGTAGGGTGTTCTTTAACCTCCATGCTTTTGGAGGTTTTCCAGACTTTTTCCTGTGGTTGATTTCAAGCTTCATAGCATTGTGGTCTGAAAGTATGCATGGTATAATTTCAATTCTTGTAAACTTATGAAGGGCTGTTTTGTGACCCAGTATATGATCTATCTTGGAGAATGTTCCATGTGCACTCGAGAAGAAAGTATATTCTGTTGCTTTGGGATGTAGAGTTCTAAATATATCTGTCAAGTCCATCTGATCCAATGTGTCATTCAGGGCCCTTGTTTCTTTATTGACCGTGTGTCTAGAGGATCTATCCATTTCTGTAAGTGGAGTGTTAAAGTCCCCTGCAATTACCACATTCTTATCAATAGGGTTGCTTATGTTTATGAGTAATTGTTTTATATATTTGGGGGCTCCGGTATTTGGCGCATAGACATTTATAATTGTTAGCTCTTCCTGATGGATAGACCCTGTAATTATTATATAATTCCCTTCTTCATCTCTTGTAACAGCCTTTAATTTAAAGTCTAGTTTGTCTGATATAAGTATGGCTACTCCAGCTTTCTTTTGGATTCCAGTAGCATAAGAAATAATTCTCCATCCCCTCACTCTCAATCTGAAGGTGTCCTCAGGTCTAAAATGAGTCTCTTGTAGACAGCAAATAGATGGGTCTTGTTTTTTTATCCATTCTGATACCCTATGTGTTTTGGTTGGTGCATTTAATCCATTTACATTCAGTGTTATTATAGAAAGATACGGGTTTGGAGTCATTGTTATGTCTGTATGTTTTATGCTTATAGCGATGTCTCTGGTACTTTGTCTCACAGGACCCCCCTTAGGCTCTCTTGTAGGGCTGGTTTAGTGGTGACGAATTCCTTCAGTTTTTGTTTGTTTGGGAAGACCTTTATCTCTCCTTCTATTCTAAATGATAGACTTGCTGGATAAAGGTTTCTCGGCTGCATATTTTTTTCCGTTCAGCACATTTAAGATCTCCTGCCAATCCTTTCTGGCCTGCCAAGTTTCAAAAGAGAGATCAGTCATGAGTCTTATAGGTCTCCCTTTATAAGTGAGGGCACGTTTATCCCTTGCTGCTTTCAGAATTTTCTCTTTATCCTTGTATTTTGCCAGTTTGACTATGATATGTCGTGCAGAAGATCGACTCAAGTTCTGTCTGAAGGGAGTTATCTGTGCCTCTTGGATTTCAATGCCGTTTTCCTTCCCCAGTTCAGGGAAGTTTTCAGCTATGATTTCTTCAAGTACACCTTCAGCACCTTTCCCTCTCTCTTCCTCCTCTGGGATATCAATTATGCGTATATTATTTCTTTTTAGTGTATCACTTAGTTCTCTAATTTTCCCCTCATACTCCGGGATTTTTTTATCTCTCTTTCTCTCAGCTTCCTCTTTATCTTCTAGTTCACCTATTCTCTCCTCTGCCTCTTCAATCCGAGCCGTCGTCATTTCGATTTTATTTTGCATTTCATTTCAAGTGTTTTTCAGCTCCTCCTGGCTGTTCCTTAGTCCCTTGATCTCTGTAGCAAGAGATTCTCTGCTGTCCTCTATATTGTTTTCAAGCCCAGCGATTAATTTTATGACTATTATTCTAAATTCACTTTCTGTTATATTATTTAAATCCTTTTTGATCAGTTCATTAGCTGTTGTTATTTCCTGGAGATTCTTTTGAGGGGAATTCTTCCGTTTGGTCATTTTGGATAGTCCCTGGAGTGGTGCGGACCTGCAGGGCACTTCCCCTGTGCTGTGGTGTATAACTGGAGTTGGTGGGTGGGGCCGCAGTCAGACCTGATGTCTGCCCCCAGCCCACAGCTGGGGCCACAGTCAGACTGGTGTGTGCCTCCTCTTCCCCTCTCCTAAGGGCAGGATTCACTGTGGGGTGGCATGGCCCATCTGGGCTACTTGCACACTGCCAGGGTTGTGGTGCTGAGGATCTGGCGTATTAGCTGCGGTGGGTAGGCAAGTTGCACAGGGGCAGGAGGGGCAGGCTTAGCTCGCTTCTCCTTAGGTGATCCTCTTCAGGGGGGCCCTGTGGCAGTGGGAGGGAGTCAGACCCGCTGCCGGAGGGGTGGCTCTGCAGAAGCACAGCATCGGGTGTTTGCGCGGAGCAAGCAAGATCCCTGGCAGAAACTGGTTTCCTTTGTGATTTTGGCTGAGAGTTGGGTGAGGGAGATTGCGCTGGTGAGCACCTTTGTTCCCCACCAAACTGAGCTCTGTCATCCCGGGGCTCAGCAACCCTTCCTTCCTTTGTCCTCCAGCCTTCCCGCTTTTCTGAGCAGAGCTGTTAACTTATGACCTCCCAGATGTCAAGTCCCGTTTGCTGTCAGTACACACTCCGTCTGGCCCCTCCGCTTTTTCAAGCCAGACTCCGGGGCTCTGCTTGGCCAGCAGGCTGCCCCTTTGCCCCGGATCCCTCCCGCCAGTCCGTGCAGTGCACACCACCTCTCCGCCCTTCCTACCCTCTTCCGTGGGCCTCTCGTCTGCGCTTGGCTCCGGAGACTCCGTTCTGCTAGTCTTCTGGTGGTTTTCTGGGTTAGTTAGGGAGGTGTAGGTGGAATCTAAGTGATCAGCGGGATGCACGGTGAGCCCAGCGTCCTCCTACACCGCCATCTTCCCTTGGTCTCTGTCCTTTTTCAATTTTTTAATTTTTATTTATTTTTGAGAGAGAGACAGAGCATGAGAAGGGGAGGGGAAGATAGAGAAGAGACGCAGGGTCCGAAGCAGGATCCAGGCTCTGAGCTGTCAGCACAGAGCCTGATGGGAGGCTTGAGCTCACCAACTGTGATATCATGACCTGAGCCGAAGTCATACACTTAACCAACTGAGCCACCCAGGTGCCCCGGTGAATAATTCTTTTAATATTGTTTTGATTTGATTTGCTAGTATCTTGTTGTTGAATTTTTGCATTGACGTTCATCAAGGATATTGGCTTGTTATTATCTCTTTTAGAGAAATCTGTGTGGTTTGGGAATCAAGGTAATGCTGGCGTCACAGAATGAGTCCGGAAATTTTCCTTCCATTTCGATTTTTTTTGGAACAGCTTGAGAAGAATAGGTATTAACTCTGCTTTAAATGTCTGGTAGAATTCCCCTGGGAACCCTTCTGGCCCAGGACTCTAAATAAGAGTCAGGAGGTTTTTGATAACTGATTCAATTTCTTCACTGGTTATGAGTCTGTTCAAATTTTCTATTTCTTTCTGAGTCTTGGTAGTGTGTGGGTGTCTAAGAATGTGTCCATTTCTTCCAGATTGTCCAATTTGTTGGCATAAAATTTTTCATAGTATTCCCAAATATTTGTGTGTATTTCTGTGGTGTTGGCTGTGATCTCTCCTCTTTCATTTGTGATTTTATTTATTTGGGCCCTATCTCTTTTCTTTTTGGGAAATCTGGCTAAGGTTTTACCAATTTGTTTATTCTTTTAAAAAAACAGCCCTTATATTCATTGTTCTGTTATGCTGTTTTTCTGAATTCTATACTGTCTCTTTCTGTTCTAATCTTTATTATTTTCTTCCGATGCTGGCTTTGGGGTTTCTTTGCTGTTCTATTTCTAGTTCCTTTAGGTGTGAGGTTAGGTTCTGTATTTGGGAGTTTTCTTCTTTCTTGATATAGGCCTGTGTTTCAATGTACTTTCCTCTTACGACTGTCTTTGCTGCATCCAAAAAGTTTTGGGCTATCTTGTTTTCATTTTCATTTGCTTCCATATATTTTTAAATTACTTCTTTAATTCCTTGGTTGACACATTCATTCTTCAGTGGAATTTGTTTTCTCACTTCCATGCTTTTGGAGGCTTCCCAAATTTTTTCTTGTGGTTGTTTTCAAGTTTCATAATATTGTGATCTGAAAATATGCATGGTATGACCTCAATCCTTTTATACTTATTGAGGGCTGTTTTGTGACCCAGTATTTGATCTGTTTTGGAGAATGTTCCATATGCACCAGAGAAACATGTGTATTCTGCTGTTCTAGTATAAAAAGTTCTGAATTCATCTGTTAAGTCCATCTGGTCCAGGGTATAATGCAAGGTCATTGTTTCTTTATTGATTTTCTGCCTAGATGATCTGTACATTGCTGTCATTGGACTGTTAAAGTCACCTAAATTACCACATTATTATCAATAAGACTGCTTATGTTTGTGATTAATTGATTTATATATTTGGGTGTTTAAGTTGGGAGCAAAACATTTACAATTGTTAGCTCTTCTTGATGGATAGACCCCTTAATTATGATATAATGCCCTTCTTCATTTCTTGTTACATTCTTTAGTTTAAAATCTAGTTGTTGTTTTTTTTTATATAAGTATGACCACTCCAGCTTTTTCTGACTTCCAGTAGCATGATAGATGGTTCTCCATCCCCTCAATTTCAATCTGCAGGTGCCCTCAGGTCTAAAATGAGTCTCTTGTAGACAGCATATACATGGATCATGGTTTTTTATCCATTCCGATACCATATGTATCCTGATTTGGGCATTTAGTACATTTGCATTGAGAGTAATTATTGAAAGATATGGATTTAGTGTCATTGTGTTATCTGTAGGTTTCATGCTTATGGTGATATCTCTGGTTTTTTACTCTTTGCTGCTTTCCACTCACAGAGTCCCCCTTAGGATATACTGCAGGACTGGTTTAGTGGTCATGAATCCTTTAGTTTTTTGGGTTTTTTGTGGGGGGGGTCTGGGAAAGCCTTTATCTCTCCCTCTATTCTGAAGGACAGCTTTGCCAGATAATAGATTATTAGCTGCATATTTTGTCTATTCAGCACATTAAAAATTTCCTGCCACTCCCTTCCGGGCTGCCAAGTTTCAGCGACAGGTATGCTACTACCCTTATGTGTCCATGCTTGTATGTTAAGGCCCATTTGTCTCTACCTGCATTCAGAATTCTCTTTACCTTTGTATTTTGCCAGTTTCACTGTGATATGCCATGGTGATGACCTGTTCTTGTCGATTCTGAAGAAAGTTCTCTATGCCTCCTCGACTTGGATGTTTGCTTCCTTTCCAGGTTAGGGAAGTTCTCAGCTATAATTTGTTCAAATAAACCTTCTATCCCATTCTCCCCAACTTCTTCTTCTGTAACTCCTAGGATATGGATTTTATTACTTTTCATTGAATCATTTAAGTCTCTAATTCTCCTCTAGTGGTCTTGTATTTTCCTATCTCTATTTTTCAGCTTTATAATTTTCCATAATTTTATCTTCTATTTAATTTATTCTCCCCTCTGCTTCCTCCATCCTTGCATCCCTCCATCATTGTATTTTATTATTTGTATCTCTTTTACAGAATTTCTTTTTATTTTTCAATGTTTTTATTTATTATTGAGAGATATAGAGACAGAGCACAAGCAGGGTAGGGGCAGAGAGAGAGAGGGAGACACAGAATCTGAGGTAGGCTCCAGGCTCTGAGCTGTCAGCACAGAGCCTGGCATGGAGCTCAAAGCCATGAACCATAAGATCATGACCTGAGCCAAAGTCAGACACTTAACTGTCAGATTCACCCAGGAACCCTGCTTTTATAGCATTTCTTAATTCATTGTGACTATTTTTTAGGTCCTTGATCTCTGCAGCAATAGATTGTCTGCTGTCATCTGTGCTTTTTTCTAGCCCAGCTATGATTATTATGACTATTATTATAAATTCTTATTCATATATACATATATATATATATATAATTCTTCTGTTTACTCATTTTGCCTAGTTTTCTGTCTTTTATGTGTTTTAATAGCTTGTTATTTGTCTTGCACCTGTGAATACTAATATATTAAAAAGGGGTCATACATTGTCCAGGGTTGGCCCTTAAGGAGGTGTCTTTGGAGTGTGTTGTATGCTCTCTGTTCTTGGGAGTCTGGTTGCTTCATCTCCCTACTCATGGTGGTGGTTTGGACATTTCACCAGCTGTGCTTTGATTTTTTCATTGAAGTAACTCTGGAAAAAAAATTAAAAAGTGGGGGAGGGTGGAAGAAACCTTTTCCCATACAAAGAGAGAAATGAGAAATGACAGGGGTGGGGAAAAATGAGCAGGCAGCATTTCAGAGAAACTATACGGCTTAATCCAAAGTGAGAGAGTAAAATAAAGAAGAAGGAGATACAGAAGAGCTGTAAGAAGAATAGATTAAAAATATCTGCTTAAATAAACCAACAACCAGAATAAAGAAGGAAAGGAAGAAGAAGAAGGAGAAGAAGAAGAAGAAGAAGAAGAAGAAAAGAAAAGAAGAAAAAAATATATAAATAAGACTTGACCAAGAATTAAATCAGAAAATGCAAAACAGCTGAACTGTTGTCTGATGGTGCTTTGGAATCAGTAGCAGTGCTGATCTGGAGGAGGGGCCCTCTGGTTTGGTCAGTGTCAATCTCACTCTGGTAGATATGCAGTTGCCAGGCACAAAGGGGAGGGGTTTGGTGTAAGCAAATTCTTCCTCCACTCAGAGCCATTGTTCTGTTCCCTGAAGCACCCCCCATTGGTGATAGGGAGAAAAATGGTGACACCCCAATCTTTCCATCCCTGACCAGCTGTCCCAATCCACACTTTTCAAGCAGTCCTCACAACAACATGTGGGCATGAGTGGGCTGGTTTGTCCCACTCCACAGTCTCCTGTGCCTCCCAGTTGCTGGGCTGGGATTCAAACCCCAATGTTTTAAAATATCCTCCTCTGTGGGGCTCCTTCTGGGGTAGTGCCACTCCGCCAACCTGACAAAGCGCCTCTGGCTAGCACCTGAAAGGTCTTTTGTCCTTGGAACAGCAATATACCTTCTTCCCACAGAATTGGAGGAAGAGGACTGCTCTCCCAATGTACCTCTGAGCTTGCTACTGAGTCTGGGGATGGCTCCCCTTCCCCACTGGGCCTGGCACAAAGACTGGCAGCCAGCTCTTGTCCTGGTCCAAACAAAGTCATGCAACCCTGCATCATCACTCTTAAGGCTGTTTGCAAGTTAGATTCTGGGTCTCTCTGATTTTTTCCATCCCCCTGTCAGTGGTCCAGAGATGTTTTACTCTTGTCCAAATACAATCCCACACTTCCACAGCCTCTCTTCCTCTTCCTTTTGTCTCTCCACCAAAGGGGTTCCCCCTTCTGTCTGTGCCTATGCTGCCTGTTTTAGATCTTCCAATTTGCAAGCATGCACCTCTGTCCCATTAAGCTTTCCCTGTGGGCCCCTGGAGATGTTTCTGTCACCCTGTAGCCCAGATTCCTGGAATTCCAAGTCTTTTGGCCTCAATACTGCTGTGTTTGAGGGATGAGGCAGCTTTGGGCCCACTATTTCTCTACCACGTTGACTCCTCCATTTACTCCCTATCATCTATTTAACTCATCTCCTGACCCATCTACACTCAGGTAACCATTAGTTTGTTGTTTATAGTTAAGAGTCTGTTTTTTGAAAAGAAAAAAAAAAATTCTGTTTCATAGTTTACCTCTCTCTCTTTTTTCCCCATTTGCTCCTTTCCTTTGTTTCTTAAATTCCACATATGAGTGAAATTGTGTTTTTGCCTTTCTCTGACTGACTTATTTTGCTTAGCATGATACTCTCTAGTTTATCCATGTTGTTCAAAATGCCAAGATTTCATACTTGTTTATAGCCAGCTAATATTTCATTATATATATATATATATATATATAGGCTGGCTATATATTATATATATCATATATATAATATCATATATATAATATCATATATACATGATATCTCTCTTTCTCCATATATATATATATATATTCATCAATCAATGGCTACTTGGGCTGTTTCCATAATTTCACTATTGTAGAAAATTCTTCTATAAACATTAAGGTTCATGTATCCTTTTGAATTAGTATTTTTTACTCTTCAGATAAATACCTAGTACTGCAATTCCTGGATCATAAGGTAGTTTTATTCTTAACCTTTTGTGGAAACTCCGCACTGCTTTCCACAGTGACTGCTTTGGTTTGCTTTCTTACCAATAGTGCAGAAATTTCCCCCTTTCTCCACATCTTGCCAAAACTTGTGTTTTTGATATGTTGTTGATTTTAGCTATTCTGCCAAGTGTGAAGTGATATCAATATTGTACTTTGGATTTGTATTTCCCTGATGATCAGTGATATTAAGCATCTTTTCATGTGTCTCTTGGTCATCTGCCTGTCTTCTATGGAAAAATGTCTATTCATGTCTTTTACCCATCATTTAATTGGGGTATTCGTTTTGGGGGTGTTGAATTATACAAGTTCTTTACATATCATTGATACTAACCCTTTATTGCATATGTCATTTGCAAATATTTTTTTCATTAAATACGTTGCCTTTAAGTTTTGTTGATTGTTTCCTTTGTTGTGCAGAAGCTTTTTATTTTAATGAAGTCCCAGTGTTTATTTTTGTTTTTGCTACCCTTGCCTCAGGAGACATATCTGGAAAGAAGTTGTTACTACAGATGCCAAAGAGGTTACTCCCTCTGTTCTCCTCTAGAATTTTTATAGTTTCAGCTCTCACATTTAGGTATTTCATCAATCTTGAATTTATTTTATGTATGGTGTAAGAAAGTAGTAGCTGAGTTTCATTCTTTTTCGGTGTAAGAAAGTAGTAGCTGAGTTTCATTCTTTTTCATGATACTGTCCAGTTTTATCATTAATGATTGTTGAAGAGACTGTCTGTATCCATTTGGATATTCCTTCCTGCTTTGTCAAAGATTTATTGACCATATAGTTGCGAGTTCATTTCTGGATTTTCTATTCTTTTGCATTGATCTCTATGTCTATTTTTGTACCAGTAACATATTCTTTTTACTACATCTTTGAAATATAACTTGGAGCCTGGAATTGTAATGCTTCAGCTTCGCTTTGCTTTTCCAAGCTTACTTTGTTCTCCAATGCCTTTTACAGTGCCATACAAATTTAAGGATTGTTTGTCATAGCTCTGTGAAAAATGTTCGTTACTTTTTATAGGGATCGCTTTAAATGTGTAGATTGCTTTGGGTAATATAGACAATTTAACAACATTTATTCTTCCAATCCATGAGCATAGGATGCTTTTCCATTTCTTTCTGTAATCTTCAATTTCTTTCATCAGTATTTTAGGTTTTCAGAGTCCAGGTATTTCACCACTTTGGTTAAGTTTATTCCTAGGCATCTTACGGTTTTTGGTGCAATTGTGAATCAGATAGATTTCTAAATTTTTCTTTATGCTGCTTCATTATCAGTGTAATGAAATGCAACAGATTTCTGTACATTGATTTTGTTTCCTGTGACTTTACTGAATTTGTGCATCAGTGTTTGATGGAGTCTTTCAGGTTTTCTATGTAAAGTACTATATCATTTGCAAATAGTGAAAGTTTTACTTCTTCCTTGTTGATTTTGAGGCTATTTATTTATTTATTTATGTTGTGATTGCTGGGGCTATGACTTCCAGTATTATGTTAAATAACAGTGGTGAGAGTGGAATCCCTGTCTTATTCCTGAATGTTGAGTAAATGCTCTCAGGTTTTTCCTATTCAGGTTGATATTATCTGTGTTTTTTTTCATATGTGGTTCAAACCATTTAGATGCAGCAAATGTGGTCCTAACTGGTAATTAAATAGCAATACAGGCCTACCTAGAAACAAGAAAAATCTCAAGCGACCTAACCTTACATTTAAAGGAGTTATATAGAAATAGAACAATAAACAAAACATAAAGCCAGCAGTAGTAAATAAATAATAAAGATAAAACCAGAATAAATGATAGAGAAACTAAGAAAACAACAGAAAATATCAATGAAAACAGGACATAGATCTTTGAAAAAATAAATTGATTAACTCACCAGACTCATCAAAAAGAAAGAGAAAGGACTCATATAAATAAAATCACAAATGAGAGAGGAGAAATACAACCAACACCACAGAAATACAAACAATTATAAGAGAATATTATCAAAAATATATACTAACAAATTGGACAACCTCAAAGAAATGGGTAACTTCCTATAAATATACAAACTACCAAAAACAAAACAAGAAGAAATATAAAACTTGAATGTATTGATAATTAGCAAAATTAAACCAGTAATGAAAAATCTCACAAGAAAAAATGTCAGCCAGAATGCTTTACATGTGAATTCTACCAAATATTTAAAGAAAAGTTAATACCTTTTCTTCTCAAACTAATCCAAAAGTAGAAAAGGAAGGAAAACTTCCAAATTCATTCTATGAGTCCATAATTATACTGATACCAAAACCAAATAAAGACCCCCCCCTACAAAACAGAACTACAAGCCAATATCCCTAATGAACATGGATACAGATATTCTGAATACAATACTAGCCAACCGAATCCAACAATACATTAAAAAAATCATTCACCACAATCACATGAGATTTATTCTTGGGTTGCAAGGATGGTTCAGTATTTGTAAATTAATCGATATGATATATCACATTAATAGAATAAAAGATAATAACCAAATGATTATTTCAGTAGAAGCAAAAAATCATGTGACAAAGGACAACATCCATTCATGATAACATCTCTCAACAAAGTAGGCTTGTAGGGATTATCCCTCAACATGATAAAGGTCATATATTAAAAACCCACAGGTCATATCATCCTAAAAGAGGAAACACTGTTACATATCTATATAGTAATAATAAAGGGGCATAAAAAGAAATAAGAAAATAACCTCATTTACAATTGTACCAAAAAAATAAATACTTAGGAATAAACTTAACCAAGGAGGTGAATGTCCTGTACTCTGAAAAGTATAAAACATTGATGAAACAAATTGAAGATGAAACAAATGGAAAGACATTCGTGGATTGAAAGAACAAATATTGTTAAACTGTCTACCCAAAACAATCTACACATTTAATGCAATCCCTGTCAAAACACCAATAGTATATTTCACAGAGCTAGAAACAAACAATCCTAAAATTTTTATAGAACCACAACAGACCCCAAATAGCCAAAGCAATCTTGAAGAAAAAAAAGCAAAACTGGAGACATTAAAATTCCAAATTTCAAGTTATACTACAAAGCTGTAGTAATCAACACTATGGTACTGACATAAAAATAGACACATAGATAAAATGGAACAGAATAGAAATAGAACAGAAATAAACCCACAATTATACTAAATTAATCTTTACTAAGGAAGAATATCCAACGGGAAAAAGTATTTTAAAGAAAGGGTGTTGGGAAAATTGGACATCTACATGCAAAAGAATAAAACTAGACTACTTACTTACACCAAACAAAACCAAACTAAAAAAAGATTAAAGACCTAAGTGTGAGAGTTGAAACCAAAAAATCCTAGAACAAAGCATAGGAAGTAATTTTCTGAGGTTAGTTTTCTAGATTTTTCTAGATATGTCTTTTGAGGCAAAGGAAGTAAAAGCAAAAATAAACAGTTGGGACTACATGAAAATGAACATGTTATCCTCTGCAAACAAAGTAAACAATCAACAAACTAAAAGACAACCTACTGAATAGAAGAAAATTTTTGTAAGTGACACCTTTAATAATAGGTTATTATCCAAAAAATATAAAGAAGTTACAAAACTCAACATGCCAAAAAAAACCCCCAAATAATCCAATAAAAATGGGTAGAAAACATGAGCAGTAATTTCTCTGAAGAAGACATGCAGAAAGCCAACTGACACACAAAAAGATGCTCAACATCACTCATCATCAGGGAAATACTAATCAAAATCAAAACCACAATAGATATCACCTCACATTCATAAAAATGTGCACATGGCTAAGATAAAAAAAGAAAAAAACAGAAAAATCAACAAGTTTTGGCGAGGAAGTGGAGAAAAGGAACCATCTTGCACTGTTGGTGAGAATGCAAACAGATGTAGCCACTATGGCAAACATTGTTGAAAATCCTCAAAAGTTAAAAATAGAACTACCCAAAGACCCAGTAATCTCACTAGTAGGTATTTACTAAAAAATACAAAAACACTAATTCAAAGAGCTACATGCACCCCTATGTTTATTGCAGCATTATTTACTGAAGGCAAATTATGGAAGCATGCCAATTGTCCACTTATTGATGAATGGATAAAGAGTCACACACATGCACACACACACACACACACACACACACAGAGGAATATTAATCAGCCATATAAAAGAATTAAATCTTGCCATTTGCAACAAAATGGGTGGATATAGAGACTATAATGCTAAATGAAACAAGTTAGTCACAGAAAGACAAGTATCATATGATTTTACTCATATGTGGAATTTCAACACAAAACAAATGAACAAAGTAAAAAAGAGACAAACCAAAACCAGACCCTTAATTATTGATACCAAAATGATGGTTATCAGTGTAAGGGTGGGTGTGAGGAGAGGTGAAATAAGTGAAGGAAATTAAGAGTACACTTGTCATGATGAGCACTGATTAATTTATAAAATTGTTGAATCACTATATTGTACTCCTGAAACTAATATAGCACTGTATGTTAAATATACTGGAGCCAAAATTTAAAAAATTTAAAAAGCAGTATGGCACTGACACAAATATAGACACATAGATTAATATAACAGAATAAAGAGCTCAGAAATAAATTCCTAATTATATGTTTATTTTACAAAGAATAATATGCATAATATATTACATAATATAATACATAACATAATACTATGAAGTGCTAATTTTTAAATGCTTTCAAAATAATGAAGAGAAGAGGAAACCCCTACACTTATTTTTTGAGGCAAATATTACCCTGTTACCAAAGCCAGATAAGACAATACAGGGGAAAAAAATCTATATACTATACCTGGTGATATAGATTGAATAATTGCTCACAAAATACTAGCAAACTGAACTCAATAGCACATTACTAGTATCTTGATCAAATAGGATGTATACATGGGATGAAAGGAAGGTTCAATATACACAAATTAATAAATTTGATACTTCATATTAATAAAATTAAAGATAAAAATCAAATTATCTGAGTTCTTGCACTCTCCTTCTGTCCTGCTAAAGCTAGTGAGCATGAGTCACCCCTGTGCTCTCCAGATGCCCTTTCAAAGCCAGCAGATCCTCACATTTCTTGGATGCTCCAGGTGCCCGTCAAAAGCTGGAGGGTGCATATGGTTTCTATGCTCTCCCTCTGATCTCCCAAAATGAGTGGATGCATGTGCTTCATGCACTTTCTTGAGACCTTGCTAAAATCAGTAGGTGTGACTTACCACTGAACCCTCCAGTTGACTCACTAAAGCCAGTAGGAAAATTCAGAACACAGAGAGACTCTGTTTATTCACCCAGCTCTGGTGGCCAAGGTGGCTTGCACATCTGTGTCTCTTGGGAATGTAACAATCATGGAAATAATTCTTAACAGTCTATCACTCCCAGAGAATGGCAAAGAAAGCAAACGAAAATATATTTCCGGTCTTCCTGTGGTGAAAAAAAACCTATTATTTGTCCTGTAGCTTCAGTTTGAAGAGTAGGCTTCAGGTTTGCCACATGTACAGAGGCTAGGGTAGGTGTTCTCAAATAATGTGTCCTGTGGGACTTCTTTGTGCTCTACCTAGGCCTCACTACAGCTCACCAGTACTTTCCAAAAAGGAGCATATGCACTCAATTGCATCCACAACTTTTGCAGCTGTTTCCAGAGAGAGAACTGTAGCTTACCTGGTCTGGAGGCCAGTAGGGTCTATGGTAATAGTCTAACCCATAGGACAATATATATTTACATACTTTATAAGCTGTATCATGATAGTTCCCAATCATCCCAAAACTAGATGCTGACTGAGATCACTCACTTTGGATGACTGAGAGATCTTGGCCCACCCTCAACACCTGGAACTTATGAAAAATAAAACAGGATACTTAAACAAACACAAAGATTTGATAGACAACTGACAGCTAGAGCAGAGTTAAGTGACAAGCTTCAACACTTGCGTATGAGATTCAAGACTTGGAGAGGTAACTGTTTTACCTAACAAGTAGGAAAAAATACAGAAAGAAAAAGAAAGAAACAGAAGAATGTGCTCCAGATGAAAAAGCATGAAGAAAAAGAAACAAGAAAAAAATGAAACAGAGATAATTACTTCATCTTAAAAAAAGTTCAGAGGCGCCTAAGTGTCTCAGTCAGTTAAGTATCCAACTTCAACTCAGGTCATGATCTCACGGTTTGTGAGTTCAAGCCCCATGTCGGGCTCTGTGCTGACAGCTCAGAACCTGAAGCCTGCTTTGGATTCTGTCTCCTTCTCTTTCTGCCCCTCCCCACATGTGCTCTGTCTCTCTGTCTCTCAAAAATAAATAAAAATGTAAAAAAAGAATTCAAATTAATAGTCATAAAAAAGCTTACCAAAATAGGAGAAAATGAGTAAATTCAGTGAAAACTTTAACAAAGAGACAGAAAATATTTGTAAAAATACAAAACAGAGCTAAATACTACAAGAACTAAACTGAAATATACCCTGGAGGGGTTCAACAGCAGACCAAATAAAGCAAAATAAAAGATCAGTGAGCTAGAAGACAAGGAAGTGGGACTCAACCAAACAGAGAAGCTAAAACAAGAAAATAATGCAAAAAAAGTGAAGCTACCTTAAGGGACCTATGGGCCAACATCAAGTAGATCAACATTTGCATTTCAGCAGTCCCAAAGGGAGAAGAGAAAAAGGGAAAAATATTTGAAGAAATAATGGCTGAACACTTCTCTATCCTGGGAAAGGAAATAGACATCCAGTTCCAGGAATCCCAGAAATTTCCAAATAAGAAAAAAACACATAATCATTTCAGTAGATGCATAAAAGCATTTGACAAAATTTATCATCTATTTATGATAAAAACTCTCAAAAAAGTGGATATAGGGGCACCTGCGTGGCTCAGTGGGTTAAGCGGCCTACTTCAGCCTGGGTCACGATCTCGCGGTCCGTGAGTTCGAGCCCCTCGTCGGGCTCTGGGCTGATGGCTCAGAGCCTGGAGCCTGCTTCCGATTCTGTGTCTCCCTCTCTCTCTGCCCCTCCCCCATTCATGCTCTATCTCTCTCTGTCTCAAAAATAAATAAACGTTAAAAAAAATTTAAAAAAAAAGTGGATATAGAGAGAAGATACCTCAACATAATAAAGGCCATATATGACAAGACCACAGCTAATATCAATAAATACAAACTTTTCTTTGGATGTTCACTATTTTCACTTTAATTAAACATAGTATTGGGAATCCTAACCAGGGCAATTTAGTAAGGAAAAAAAAAAGTCATCCAAATTGGAAAGAAAGAAGTATAACTCTCACTATTTCTAGTTGATATGATTATATACATATATATAAATCTCTAAAGGGGCACCTTGTTGGCTGAGTTGGTAGAGCATGTGACTCTAAAAAAATAAAAATAAATATACAAACATTTAATAATGAACTATCACAAAGAGAAATTAATAAAACAATGTAATTTATAATTGCATCAAAAAGAATGAAATACCGAGGTGCCTGGGTTGCTCAGTCAGTTAAGTGTCTGACTCTTGATTTTGTCTCAGGTCATGATCACATGGTTTGTGAAGTTGAACTCCACATTGGGCTCTGTGCTGACAGCATGGAGCCTGCTTGGAATTCTCTTTCCCTATGTCTCTGCCCCTCCCCCAGTCATGCTCTCTCTCAAATTTAATAAGTAAACTTTAAAAAGGAATGAAATACCTGAAAATAAACTCAGTGAAAGAGGTGAAATACCTCTATATTGAAAATAAGACATTAATAAAAGAAATAAAAGACACAAATGAATGGAAAGGTATTCCATGTTCATGGATTGGAAAAATGTTAAAATTTCTATACTACCAAAAGCAATGAACAGACTCAATGCTATCCTTATCAAAATCTCAATGGCATTTTTCACAGAAGTAGCGTAGACTATCTTAAAGTCTGTATGTAACTGTTAAAGATCATGAATACCCAAAATAATATCAAGAAAAATGAACAAACCTGGTGGCATCGTACTCCCTTATTCATAAATGTATTACAAGGTATAATAATTAAAAGAGTATGGTATTGTCAAAGAAACACACGCAGAAATCAATGGAACAGAATATAAAGCTCATAAATAAACCCACTCATGTGGTCAATTAACTTATGACAAAGAATCCACACATATACAGTGGGGGGAGTATAGTCTCTCCAATAAATTTTGTTAGGTAAATTAAACAGACTCCTGCAAAAGAATGAAACTAGATAATTATCTTTCACCATACGCAAAAATGAACTCAAAAGTTGTTAGACTTAAAAGGAAGACCTGAAGCCCAAAAACTCCTAGAATAGAACACACACAATAAGCTTCTTATCATTGGTAATTGGCAATTATCATTGGCAATTATTTCAAACTGAAAGCTTCTTCTCAGGAAAGGAAACCATTAAGAAAATGATAAAGAAATCTACTGAATGAAAGAAAAATTTGCAAGTTATATTTGGTAAGAGATTAATATTCATAATATATAAAAAATTCGTATAACTCGATAGCAAAAGAAATGTCTGAAAAATGGTCAGAGGTCCTGAATATACTACTTTTTTTGCAAATAAGACATATAGATAGGCAACAGGACCATAAAAAGATGCTCAGTGTCATTAATTATGAGACAAATGCAAATCAAAATCACAGGATATCACCTCACATCTGTTAAAATGGCTAGTATCATAAAGACAAGAAATAACAAGTGTTGGCTAAATGTTCAGAAAAGGAGAATTTCATGTACTGTAGGTGGGAATTTAAATTGGTGCATCCACTATTTAAAACAATATGCAGTTTCTCCCCAAAATTAAATATCTAATGACCATCGTATCCAAAAACTCCACTATTGTGTATATTTATCTGAAAAAAAAACACCACTTATAAAAGATACATCCATCTCTATGTTCATTGATGTATTGTTTACAATATCCAAGATATGGAAAAAATATAACTGTCCATTGATGTATGAATGGATAAATATGTTTTATATAAATGCAATGTAATAGTACTCAGCCATTAAAAAAGAATGAAATTTTGCCATTTGTGACAACATTGATGGACCTTGATGGAATTATTCTAAGTGAAATAAGTCAGACAGAGAAAAACAAATATATTTCAATTATATGTGAAATCTAAAATCATAACAAAACAAAACTCATAGGTATAGATAACAGAACTGTACATGCTGGAGTGGAGATGACTTTGGGTTGGTTTAAATGGGTAAAGGGAGAAAAAAAGAAATGGGTAAAGGGGGTCAAGAGGCAGAAACTTTCAAATATAAAATAAATGTTATGGAGATGTAATGTACAGCACAGTGACTATAGTCAATAACATTGTATTTGAAAGTTGCCAAGAGAGTAAATCCTAAAATTTCTCATCACAAAAAAATGTAGCTTTGTATGGTGAAAAATGATAACTAGACTTATTGTGGTCATTTAACAGTGTAGGCATTGAATTACTATGTTGTACACCTGAAACTAATATAATGTTGTATGTCAATTATACCTCAATTTTATTTTTTTTTAATTTTTTTTTATTTTTTAATATATGAAATTTACTGTCAAATTGGTTTCCATACAACACCCAGTGCTCATCCCAAAAGGTGCCCTCCTCAATACCCATCACCCACCCTGCCCTCCCTCCCACCCCCCATCAACCCTGTTTGTTCTCAGTTTTTAACAGTCTCTTATGCTTTGGCTCTCTTCCACTCTAACCTCTTTTTTTTTTTCCTTCCCCTCCCCCATGGGTTTCTGTTACGTTTCTCAGGATCCACATAAGAGTGAAACCATATGGTATCTGTCATTCTCTGTATGGCTTATTTCATTTAGCATCACACTCTCCAGTTCCATCCATGTTGCTACAAAAGGCCATATTTCATTCTTTCTCATTGCCACGTAGTATTCCATTGTGTATATAAACCACAATTTCTTTATCCATTCATCAGTTGATGGACATTTAGGCTCTTTCCATAATTTGGCTATTGTTGAGAGTGCTGCTATAAACATTGGGGTACAAGTGCCCCTATGCATCAGTACTCCTGTATCCCTTGGATAAATTCCTAGCAGTGCTATTGCTGGGTCATAGGGTAGGTCTATTTTTAATTTTCTGAGGAACCTCCACACCGCTTTCCAGAGCGGCTGCACCAATTTGCATTCCCACCAACAGTGCAAGAGGGTTCCTGTTTCTCCACATC
>NC_064817.1:51907173-51935962 GCF_023721935.1 Panthera uncia
GCTTTGTAGTAGAGGCTAAAGTCTGGGATTGTGATGCCTCCTGCTTTCAATTATACCTCAATTTTAAAAAGACCTTCAGGTCACAGCAAAAAAAAAAATTAATTGTCACCTAAATGGATAAAGAAAGAGCATTTGAGAAAATTCATCATCCATTCCTAATAAACTCTCAATAGAGTGGTATACATTAAAGGTAAATATGACAAACCCACAGCTAACATAATACTTAATGGTGAAAAGTTGAAAAGTTTTTCTCTTAAAAGATCAGAAGCAAGATGTGGGTGGCCACTTGCACCACTTTTATTTATCATAATACTGGATGTCCTGGCCAGAGCAATCAGGTGAAAACAAGAAATAAAAAGCATCTAAATCAGAAAGGAGGAAGTAAAACTGTCTTTGTATGCAGATGACATGATATATATATATATATATATATAATCCTAAAGATGCCACCAAAAAACTTTTAGATCTAATCATAAATGCCATAAAGTTGCAGGAAATAAAATAAAAAATACAGAAATCAATAATGTTTCTATACACTAACAACAAAGTATCATAAAAAGAAATAAAGGAAACAATACCACTTATAATACTTTCAAAAAGAAAATGCAATAATTTAGGAATAAATTTAACCAAAGAGGTGAAATATCTTTACACTGAAAACTATGAAATTAATGAAACAAATTGAATAAGACATAAAGGATGTATCATGTCCATGGCTTGTAGAATTAATCTTGTTAAAATATCCATAGTAGCCAAAGTACATTGAATGCAATCCTTATGAGATTGAAGTGGAATTTTTATACAAATAGGAAAAAAAATCCTAAAATTTGAATGGAATGGCAGAGGATTGTGAACAGAAGATTGAGAAAGAACAAAGCAGGAGACATCATATTTCCTGATTTTAAATTATACTACAAATCTATAGCAATCAAAAAAGTATACTATTTTCATAAAAATAGACCTATGGGGGGGGGTGTCTGGGTGTCTCGGTTGAATGCCTGACTCTTGATTTTGGCTCAGTTCATGATCGCACAGTTCATGAGATTGAGTCCCATGTCAGGTTCTGCATTGACAGTGCACAGCTTGCTTGAGATTTTTTCCCATCTCTTTCTGTCCCTCCCCTGCTCTCTCTCTCTGTCTCTCTCTTTCTCACTCTCTCAAAACAAATAAACACTTAAAAAGATAGATGTACAGAAGAGAATCAAGACCCTACAAATAAACCCATGTCCATCTGTTCAACTAATACTTGACAGGTGACTCATGAATATTTAATGGCAAAAGGCTATTCCTTCAATAAATGGTACTGGGAAAATTGGATATTTATATGAAAAAATAGAAACTGGACCAGTATTTACACCACTCAAAAATTAACTTGACTATATTATATATTTTTATGTATGAATGAAAGAGCAGAAAATAGGAAGATGGCAGTGTAGGAGGACGCTGGGTTCACCGCATCCTGCTGATCACTTAGATTCCACCTACACCTGCCTAAATAACCCAGAAAACAGCCAGAAGACTAGCAGAACGGAGTCTCCGGAGACAAGCACAGACGAGAGGCCCACAGAAGAGGGTAAGAAGGGCTGTGAGGCGGTGCATGCTAAATGGACTGGCGGGAGGGAGCCGGGGCGGAGGGGCAGCCCACCGGCCAAGCAGAGCCCCTAAGTCTGGCTTGCAAAAGTGGAGGGCCGGATGGAGTGTGTTCAGACAGCAAGCGGGACTTGATACCTGGAAGGTTATAACCTAACAGCTCTGCTCAGAGAACAGGAAGACTGGAGGAAAACGGGAGGGAGACTTGTTGAGCCCCGGACGACAGAGCTCAGTTTGGCAGGGAACAAAGGTGCTCGCCAGTGCCATCTCCCTCGCCCATCCCCCAGCCAAAATCCCAAAGGGAACAAGTTCCTGCCAGGGAACTTCCTTGCACCACACAAACACCCAAAGCTGTACTTCTGCAGGTCCATCCCTCTGCCAGTCTGACTCCCTCCCAGTGCCACAGGGCCCCTGCCAAAGCAGATCTCCAAAGGAAAAGTGAGCTGAGTCTACCCTTCCCGCCCCTGTGCACCTTGCCCATCCACCCCAGCTAATATGCCACATCCCCAGCACCACAAGCCTCGCAGTGTGCAAGTAGCCCAGGCGGGCCACGCCACCCCACAGTGAATTCCACCCCTAGGAGAGGGGAAGAGAAGGCACACACCAGTCTGATTATGGCCCCAGTGGTGGGCTGGGGGCAGACATTAGGTCTGACTGCGGCCCCGCCCACCAACGCAAGTTATTCAAGACAGCACAGGGGAAGTGCCCTGCAATTCCTCACCACTCCAGGGACTATCCAAAATGACCAAACGGAAGAATTCCCCTCAGAAAAATATCCAGGAAAAAACAACAGCTAACAAACTGATCAAAAAGGGTTTAAACAATATAACAGAAAGTGAATTCAGAATAATAGTGATAAAATTAATCGCTGGGCTTGAAAACAGTATAGAGGACAGCAGAGAATCTCTTGCTACAGAGATCAAGGGACTAAGGAACAGCCAGGAGGAGCTAAAAATGACATCAATGAGCTGCAAAATAAAATGGAGACAACCACGGCTCGGATTGAAGAGGCAGAGGAGAGAATAGGTGAACTAGAAGATAAAATTATGGAAAAAGAAGAAGCTGAGAAAAAGAGAGATAAAAAAAATCCAGGAGTATGAGGGGAAAATTAGAGAATTAAGTGATGCACTAAAGAGAAATAATCTATGCATAATTGGTATTCCAGAGGAGGAAGAGAGAGAGAAAGGGGCTGAAGGTGCACTTGAAGAAATCATAGCTGAGAACTTCCCGGTTCTTGGGAAGGAAAAAGGCATTGAAATCCAAGAGGCAAAGAGAACTCCCTTCAGACGTAACTTGAATCGATATTCCGCACGACATATCATAGTGAAACTGGCAAAATACAAGGATAAAGAGAAAATTCTGAGAGCAGCGAGGGATAAACGTGCCCTAACATATAAAGGGAGACCTATAAGACTCGACTGATTTCTCTACTGAAACTTGGCAGGCCAGAAAGGATTGGCAGGAAATCTTCAATGTGCTGAACAGAAAAAATATGCAGCCGAGAATCTTTTATCCAGCAAGTCTGTCATTTAGAATAGAAGGAGAGATAAAGGTCTTCCCAGACAAACAAAAACTGAAGGAATTTGTCACCACTAAACCAGCCCTACAAGAGAACCTAAGGGGGATCCTGTGAGACAAAGTACCAGAGACATCACTACAACCATGAAACCTACAGACATCGCAATGACTCTAAACCCATATCTTTCTATAATAACACTGAATGTAAATAGACTAAATGCACCAACCAAAAGACATAGGGTATCAGAATGTATAAAAAAACAAGACCCATCTATTTGCTGTCTACAAGAGACTCATTTTAGACCTGAGAACACCTTCAGATTGAGAGTGAGGGGATGGAGAACTATTTAGCATGCCACTGGAAGTAAAAAAAAAAAAAGCTGGAATAGCCATACATATATCAGACAAACTAGACTTTAAATTAAAGGCTACAACAAGAGATGAAGAAGGGCATTATATAATAATCACAGGGTCTCTCCATCAGCAAGAGCTAACAATTATAAATGTCTATGCGCCAAATATGGGAGCCCCCAAATATATAAAACAATTACTCACAAACTTAAGCAACCCTATTGTTAAGAATGTGGTAATTGCAGGGGACTTTAACACTCCACTTACAGAAATGGATAGATCATCTAGACACATGGTCAATAAAGACACTAGGGCCCTGAATGATACATTCGATCAGATGGACTTGACAGATATATTTTGAACTCTGCATCCCAAAGCAACAGAATATACTTTCTTCTCGAGTGCACATGGAACATTCTCCAAGATAGGTCACATACTGGGTCACAAAACAGCCCTTCATAAGTATACAAGAACTGAGATCATACCATGCATACTTTCAGACCACAATGCTATCAAGCTTGAAATCAACCACAGGAAAAAGTCTGGAAAACCTCCAAAAGCATGAAGGTTAAAGAACACCCTACTAAAGAATGAATGAGTCAAACAGGCAATTAGAGAAGAAATTAAAAAATATATGGAAACAAACGAAAATGAAAATACAACAATCCAAACGCTTTGGGATGCAGGGAAGGCAGTCCTGAGAGGAAAACACATTGCCATCCAGGCCTATCTCAAGAAACAAGAAAAATCCCAAATACAAAATCTAACAGCACACCTAAAGGAAATAGAAGCAGAACAGCAAAAACAGCCTAAACTGAGAAGAAGAAGAGAAATAATAAAGATCACAGCAGAAATAAACTATATAGAATCTAAAAAAAACTGTAGAGCAGATCAACGAAACCAAGAGATGGTTTTTTTTTTTTTGAAAAAAATAAACAAAATTAATAAACCTCTAGCCAGGCTTCTCAAAAAGAAAAGGGAGATGACCCAAATAGATAAAATCATGAATGAAATTGGAATGATTACAACCAATCCCTCAGAGATACAAACAATTATCAGGGAATACTATGAAAAATTATATGCCAACAAATTGGACAACCTGGAAGAAATGGACAAATTCCTAAACACCCATACTCTTCCAAAACTCAATCAGGAGGAAATAGAAAGCTTGAACAGACCCATAACCAGTGAAGAAATTGAATTGTTTATCAAAAATCTCCCAACAAATAAGAGTCAAGGACCAGATGTCTTCCCAGGGGAGTTCTACCAGACGTTTAAAGCAGAAATAATACCTATACTTCTCAAGCTACTCCAAGAAATAGAAAGGGAAGGAAAACTTCCAGACTCATTCTATGAAGCCAGTATTCCTTTGATTCCTAAACCAGACAGAGACCCAGTAAAAAAAGAGAACTACAGGCCAATATCCCTGATGAATATGGATGCAAAAATTCTTAATAAGATACTAGCAAATCGAATTCAACAGCATATAAAAAGAATTATTCACCATGATCAAGTGGGATTCATTCCTGGGATGCAGGGCTGGTTCAACATTCGCAAATCAATCAACGTGATACATCACATTAATAAAAGAAAAGATAAGAACCATGTGATCCTGTCAATCGATGCAGAAAAGGCATTTGACAAAATCCAGCACCCTTTCTTAATAAAAACCCTTGAGAAAGTCGGGATAGAAGGAACATACTTAAACATCATCAAAGCCATTTATGAAAAGCCCATAGCTAACATCATCCTCAATGGGGAAAAACTGAGAGCTTTTTCTCTGAGATCAGGAACACGACAGGGATGTCCACCCTCACCGCTGGTGTTTAACATAGTGTTGGAAGTGCTAGCATCAGAAATCAGACAACAAAAGGAAATCAAAGGCATCAAAATTGGCAAAGATGAAGTTAAGCTTTCACTTTTTGCAGATGACATGATATTATACATGGAAAATCCAATAGACTCCACCAGAAGTCTGCTAGAACTGATACATGAATTTAAAAAAGTTGCAGGATACAAAATCAATGCACAGAAATCAGTTGCATTCTTATACACTAACAATGAAGCAACAGAAAGACAAAGAAAGAAACTGATCCCATTCACAATTGCACCAAGAAGCATAAAATACCTAGGAATAAATCTAACCAAAGATGTAAAAGATCTGTATGCTGAAAACTATAGAAAGCTTATGAAGGAAATTGAAGAAGATATAAAGAAATGGAAAGACATTCCGTGCTCATGGATTGGAAGAATAAATATTGTCAAAATGTCAATACTACCCAAAGCTATCTACACATTCAATGCAATCCCAACCAAAATTGCACCAGCATTCTTCTCGAAACTAGAACAAGCAATCCTAAAATTCATATGGAACCACAAAAGGCCCCGAATAGCCAAAGAAATTTTGAAGAAGACCAAAGCAGGAAGCATCACAATCCAGTCTTTAGCCTCTACTACAAAGCTATAATCATCAAGATAGCATGGTATTGGCACAAAAACAAACACACAGACCAATGGAATAGAATAGAAACCCTAGAACCAGACCCACAAACATATGGCCAACTAATCTGTGACAAAGCAGGAAAGAACTTCCAATGGAAAAAAGACAGTCTCTTTAACAAATGGTGCTGGGAGAACTGGACAGCAACATGCAGAAGATTGAAACTAGACCACTTTCTCACACCATAAACTCACAAAAATAAACTATCTTACTTGACACATCCCCAAAGGCAAGGGAATTAAAAGCAAAAATGAACTACTGGGACCTTATGAAGACAAAAAGCTTCTGCACAGCAAAGGAAACAACCAACAAAACTAAAAGGCAACCAACGGAATGGGAAAAGATATTTGCAAATGACATATCAGACAAAGGGCTAGTATCCAAAAATCTATAAAGAGCTCACCAAACTCCACACCTGAAAAACAAATAACTCAGTGAAGAAATGGGCAGAAATCATGAATAGACACTTCTCAATAGAAGACATCCGGATGGCCAACAGTCACAAAAAGATGTTCAACGTCGCTCCTCATCAGGGAAATACAAATCAATACCACACTCAGATATCACCTCATGCCAGTCAGAGTGGCCAAAATGAACAAATCAGGAGACTATAGACGCTGGAGAGGATGTGGAGAAATGGGAACCCTCTTGCACTGTTGGTGGGAATGCAAATTGGTGCAGCCACTCTGGAAAACAGTGTGGAGGTTCCTCAAAAAATTAAAAAATAGACCTACCCTATGACCCAGCACTAGCACTGCTAGGAATTTACCCAAGGGATACAGGAGTGCTGATGCATAGGGGCACTTGACCCCAATGTTTATAGCAGCACTGTCAACAATAGCCAAATTATGGAAAGAGCCTAAATGTCCATCAACTGATGAATGGATAAAGAAATTGTGGTTTATCTACACAATGGAGTACTACTTGGCAATGAGAAAGAATCAAATATGGCCCTTTGTAGCAACATGGATGGAACCGGAGAGTGTTATGCTAAGTGAAATAAGCCATACAGAGAAAGACAGATACCATATGGTTTCACTCTTATGTGGATCCTGAGAAACTTAACAGAAACCCATGGGGGAGGAGATGGGAAAAAAAAAGGTTAGAGTGGGAGAGAGCAAAATCATAAGAGACTCTTAAAAACTGAGAACAAACTGAGGGTTGATCGGGGTGGGAGGGAGGGGCGGTTGGTGATGGGTATTCAGGAAGGCACCTTTTGGGATGAGCACTGGGTGTTGTATGGAAACCAATTTGACAATAGACTTCATATATTGAAAAATAAATAAATAAATAAACAAATAAATGAATAAAAATGTAAAAATATCATTTAAAAAACTTTTAAAAAATATGTTGACATAAAGAAAGAGATCATTAAAAAAAAAAAAAAAAGAGCAGACCTAGGCCGGCTGACTCCATTTTTTCTGTGTCCTCCATCTTGTTCTGTGTCTTCCATCTTGTTTTGTATCCTCCTTCTTGATTGACTATGTCCTCGACATGGCTGCAGAAAGAAATTCCTGCTCATACCTCAGACCTCGCCTCCTCCTCTTGAGTAACTTCCAGTTCACACCTTGCCTGGCAACCTGCGTAATGGGACTCTGACCCTTCCCCAGCCGATTGGCTAAGGCCATGACCATTACCTCACCAACTACCCCTAGACCCCTATAAAACCTTTGTGCTTTTGAAACTCACTCTCTCTCTCTCCAGTATCTCACTGCTGCGTTGGTGCAGGTAGGGGATTGAGCTCGAGCTAACTCGAATAAAGGCTCTTTGCTTTTGCATCGGACTCAGCTCCCTGGTGGTCTTTGGGGATCATGAATTCTGGGCATAACGTGACTTGAAATCATAAAAGTTCTAAGGGAAAAAAAACGGGAACAGCTCCTTGACATTGGTAGTGGATATTATTTTTTAGATATGACACTTAAAGGATAAGCAATAAAAGCAAAAATAATTAAGTGGGACTATGTCAAAATGAAAAGTTTCTTTGAACATCAAAAGAATCAGATTCAGGAAGATGGTGGTGGAGTAGGAGGACTGTAGGCCTGTCTCTTCCCATGAACTTAACTAGATAACTATAAAATCTTTAAATACCCCAGAAATCAACTTGGGCAAAATGCCAAGGCAAAGGAATTTATCCCAATTTAAAGAACAAATTAGGCCATTTCTAGAAATCTAATCAAAATAAATGTATGCAGATGAAATGATAACATGCCTGATGGGGAATATAAGGCAACAATCATAAGGATACTCGCTAGGCTTGAGAAAACAATAGAAGACATCAAGGAGACACTTATCACAGAGATAAAAGAGTTTAAGATAATCAGTGACAAAGAATGTAATAAACAATATTGGAAGCAGGCTTGATGTAATGAACAGCGGGCTAAAAGGAGCAGAGGAATGAATTAGTGACCTAGAATGCAAAATAGAGGAAAATAATGAAGCTGAACAAAGGAGGAAGAAGGAAGAATTATGGAATATGAGAATAGACTTAAGGAACTCAATGACTCCATGAAACATAGCAACATTTGTATTTTTAGCAGTCCAAGAAGAATGAAAAGGGAAACTTTTTCAGAAGTAATATCTGAAATCTCCCCTAATCTGGGAAGGGAAAGAGACATCCAGATCAATCATATCCAAGAAGCAAAAAGAACTCCCATCAAAATCAACAAAAACAGGTCAACACCAAGATATATTGTAATTAAATTTGCAAAATATAGTGATAAAGCAAAAATCTTCACAGCACCAAGATGAAAGAAGTACTTTACTTACAAGGAAGACCCATAAGGCTAGCTGCAGATCTTTCAACAGAAACTTGGCAAGCCATAAGGGAATGGCATGATATATTCAAAGTGCTGAATGCAAAAAATCTGTAGTCCAGAGTACTCTGCACAGAAACACTATCATTCAGAGTACAAGGAGAGATATAGAGGTTCACAAACAAAAACTAAAGGTTCATTACCACTAAATCAGCTTTGAAAGAAATATTAAAGTGGACTCTTTGGAAAGGAAAGACCAAAAGTGACAAAAACAAGAAAGAATTGGAGAAAATCTCCAGAAACAATGACAAAACAAGTAATAAAATGGCATTAAATACATATCTATCAATAATTACTCAGAATGTACATGGATTTAGTGCTACAATCAAAAGACATAGAGTGTCAGAATGGATTAAAAAAAAAAACAAGACTCATCTATATGCTTCCTACAAGAGACTCACTTTATGTCTAAAGACACCAGCACAATGAAAGTGAAGAGATGGAGGGGCACCTGGGTGGCTCAGTCAGTTAAGCGTTTGACTCTTAGAATCAGCTCAGGTCATGATCTTGTGGTTCTTGACTTCAACCCCTGTGTCTGATAGTGGAGAGCCTGCCTAGGATCCTCTCTCTCCCTCTCTCTTTTCCCCTCTTCTGCTTGTGATCTCTCTTTCTCTCTCTCAATATAAAATGAATACACTATAAAAAATTTTTAAAAAGAAAGAAAGTGAGGAGATGGAGAAATATATATCACACAAAGGGGTGTCAAAAGAAAGCCAAAGTAGTGATACTTATATCGAACAAAATAGACTTTAAAACAAACACAATAACAAGAGACAAAGAAGGGCACTATATCACAATGCAGGGGACAATCTAAAAAGAAGATATAAAAATTAAATACTTATGCCCCTAACATGAAAGCACCCAATTATATAAAACAATTAATAGCAAATATAGAAGAACTCATTGATAATAATACGATAATAGTAGAGGATTTAACACCCCATTTTCATCAATGGACAGATCATCTAAACAGAAAATCAACAAGGAAACTGGCTTTGAATGATATCTTGGACCAGACGGACTTAACAGTTATGTTCACAACATTTCATCCTAAAGCAGCAGAATACACATTCTTTTCAAGGGCACATGGGAAATTCACCAGAATAGATCACATACTAGGTCACAAATCAGGCCTTAACAAATACAAAACTATTGAAATCATACAATGTGGCATTTCTAACAATAATGCTATGAAACTTGAAATCAACCATAAGAAAAAATATGAAAACACCATGAGTTCATGGAGGATAAACAGCATGCTACTAAAGAATGAATGGGTTAGCCAGGAAATCAAAGGAGAAATTAAAATTTCTCGGAAAATATAAAAATGGAAACACATTGGTCCAAAATCTTTGGGAAAAGCCATCCTAGGAGGGAAAGAGAGGGCAATACAGTCCTACTTCAAGATGCGAGAAAAATCTCAAATGACCAACCTAAAATTACATCTAAGGAGCTAGAAAAAAGAACAAATGAAGCCAGAAGCCAAAACAAGAAGGAAGTAAATAATAAAGATTAGAGCAGAAATAAATATTATAGAAACTAAAAAACACTTGAAAAGATCAATGCAAACAGGAGCTGGTTCTTCGAAAAAAATTAATCAAATTTGATAAAACTCTTGCCAGACTCATCAAAGAGAAAAGAGAGAGGACCCAAATAAATAAAAATCACAAATGAGAGAGAAGAAATAACAACCGACACCATAGATACACAGTTATCAGACAGTATTATGAAAGAACATATGCCAAC
This sequence comes from Panthera uncia, assembly GCF_023721935.1. Taxonomy (NCBI): domain Eukaryota; kingdom Metazoa; phylum Chordata; class Mammalia; order Carnivora; family Felidae; genus Panthera; species Panthera uncia. The sequence continues at coordinate 51,917,692 of NC_064817.1, forward strand.
AAATAGAAAACCTGAAATAAATGGATATATTCTTAGAAACATATAAATTAGCAAAACCAAAACAGGAAAAATAGAAAACATGAACAGACCAATAACCAGAAAAGAAATGGAATTAGTTATCAAAATCTCCCAACAAACAAAAGTCCAGGGCCAGAATGCCTTACACACAAATTCTACCAAACATTCAAGGAAGAGTTAATACCTATACTTCTCAAACTATTCCAAAAATAAAAAAGGAAGGAAAACTTCCAAACTCATTCTATGAGGTCAGTATTACCCTTCTAGGAAAACCAGAGAAACACACCACAAAAAAGAGGCCAATATCCCTGTTAAACACGATACTACATTAAAAAATCATTCACCATAATCAAGTGGGATTTATTCAATATTTTCGAATCAATCAACATGATACAGCACGTTAATAAAACTAAGAACCATATGTGATTCAATAGATGCATAAAAATCATTTGACAAAGTACAACATCCATTTATGATAAAAACCCTCAACAAAGTAGGTTTACAGGGAACATACCTTAACATAATAAAGACTACTTATGGAAAACACAGAGGAAATATCTGTAATGGGGAAAAACTGAGAGATTTTCCTCTACAGTCACAAAAAGGCAGGGATGTCCACTCTCACAACTGTTACTTAACATAGTAAGGAAAGTACTAGTCTAAGCAATTAGGCAACAAAAAGAGTAGAAGACATCCAAATTGGCAAGGAAGAAGTAAAACTTTCACTATTTGTAGATGATATGATACTCTGTATTGAAAAACCAAAAGACTCCACAAAAAATTTGCTAGAACTGATACAAGAATTCAGTAAAGTCACAGAAAAGAAAAATCAACATACAGAAATCTGTTGCATTTCTATACATTAGTAATGAAGCAGCAGAAACAGAAATTGAGGAATCAATTCCATTTACAATGGCACCAAAACCAATAGCTCACCTGGGAATAAACCTAACCAAAGAGGTGAAGACTTATATTTTGAAAATTATAAGACATTGATGAAAGAAATTGAAGAGGACACTAAGAAGTGGAAAGACATCTCATGCTCATGGATTATAAGGACAAATATTTTTTAAATGTCTACACTACTGAAATCATTCTACACATTTAACGTAATCCCTATCAGAATAGCAAGAGTATTTTTCACAGAGCTAAACAGACAATGATGATATTTGTATGGAACCACAAAAGACCCCAAACAACCAAAGAAATCTTGAAAAAGAAAAGAAAAGCTAGAGGCATCACAAGTCCAGACTTCAAGTTATATTGTAAAGTTGAAGTGATCAAACAGTATGTTACAGACACAAAAATAGACACATAGATCAATTGAACAGAATAGAAAACACAGAAATGTATCCACCACTATCTGACCAATTAATCTTCAGCAAAGCAGAAACGAATATACACCGGGAAAATTTCAGTCTTTTCGAAAATTGGTGATGGGAAAACTGAACAGCAACATCCAAAATAATGAAACTGGACCACTTTCTTATACCATACAAAAAAATAAATTCAAAATGGATGAAAGATCTAAATGTGAGATAGGAAACAATCAAAATCTTAGAGGAGAACATAGGAAGTAACCTCTTTGACATTGGCCATAGCAAATTCTTTTGAGGAAAGGGAACAAAAAGCAAAAATAAATAATTGGGACTTCATCAAAGTAAAAAGTTTCTGCACAGGGAAAGAAACATCCACAAAACAAAAAGGAAACCTATGGAATGGGAGAAGATATTTGCAAGTGACATATGTGATAACGGGTTAGTATCCAAAAATTACAAAGAACTTACAAAACTCAATAACCAAAAAACAAAAAATGCAATTAAAAAATCGTCAGAAGATATGAATAGACATTTTTTAAATTTTTATTTATTTATTTATTTATTTATTCATATGAAATTTATTGTCAAATTATTTTCCATACAAAACCCAATACTCATCCCAAAAGGTGCCCTCCTCAATACCCATCATCCACCCTCCTCTCCCTCCCACCCCCCATCAACCCTCAGTTTGTTCTCAGTTTTTAAGGGTCTCTTATGCTTTGGCTCTCTCCCTCTTTAACCTGTTTTTTTTTTCTTCCCCTCCCCCATAGACTTCTGTTAAGTTTCTCAGGATCCACATAAGACTGAAAACATATGGTATCTGTCTTTCTCTGTATGACTTATTTCACTTAACATAACACTCTCCAGTTCCATCCACGTTGCTACAAAGGGCCATATTTCATTCTTTCTCATTGCCACGTAGTATTCCATTGTGTATATAAACAACATTTTCTTTATCCATTCGTCAGATGATGGACATTTAGGCTCTTTCCATAATTTGGCTATTGTTGAGAGTGCTGCCATAAACATTGGGTTACAAGTTCCCCTACGCATCAGCACTCCTGTATCCCTTGGGTAAATTCCTAGCAGTGCTATTGCTGGGTCTTAGGGTAGGTCCATTTTTTAATTTTTTGAGGAACCTCCACACTGTTTTCCAGAGCGGCTGCACCAGTTTGCATTCCCACCGACAGTGCAAGAGGGTTCCCATTTCCCACATCCTCTCCAGCATCTATAGTCTCCTGATTTGTTCATTTTAGACACTCTGACTGGCGTGAGGTGATATCTGAGTGTGGTATTGATTTGTATTTCCCTGATGAAGAGTGACGTTGAGCATCTTTTCATGTGCCTGTTGGCCATCTGGATGTCTTCTGTAGAGAAGTGTGTATTCATGTTTTCTGCTCATTTCTTCACTGGATTATTTGTTTTTTGGGTGTGGAGTTTGGTGAGCTCTTTATAGATTTTGGATACTAGCCCTTTGTCTGATATGTCATTTGCAAATATCTTTTCCCATTCCGTTGGTTGCCTTTTAGTTTTGTTGGTTGTTTCCTTTGCTGGGCAGAAGCTTTTTATTTTCATGAGGTCCCAATAGTTCATTTTTGCTTTTAATTCCCTTGCCCTTGAGGATGTGTCAAGTAAGAAATTTCTGCGGCTGCGGTCAGAGAAGTTTTTGCCTGCTTTCTACTCTAGGGTTTTGATGGTTTCCTGTCTCACATTCAGGTCCTTTATCCATTTTGAGTTTGTTTTTGTGAATGGTGTAAGAAAGTGGTCTAGTTTCATCCTTCTGCATGTTGCTGTCCAGCTCTCCCAGCACCATTTGTTAAAGAGACTGTCTTTTTACCGTTGGATATTCTTTCCTGCTTTGTGAAAGATTAGTTGGCCACACATTTGTGGGTCCAGTTCTGGGGTTTCTATTCTATTCCATTGGTCTATGTGTCTGTTTTTGTGCCAATACCATGATGTCTTGATGATGACAGCTTTGCAGTAGAGGCTAAAGTCTGGGATTGTGATGTCTTCTTCAAAATTACTTTGGCTATCCGGGGCCTTTTGTGGTTCCATACAAATTTTAGGATTACTTGTTCTAGCTTCGAGAAGAATGCTGGTGCCATTTTGATTGGGATTGCATTGAATGTGTAGATAGCTTTGGGGAGTATTGACATTTCAACAATATTTATTCTTCCAATCCATGAGCATGGAATGTTTTTCCATTTCTTTATATCTTCTTCAATTTCTTTCATAAGCTTTCTATCGTCTTTAGTATACAGATCTTTTACATCTTTGGTTAGGTTTATTCCTAGGTATTTTATGCTTCTTGGTGCAATTGTGAATGGGATCAGTTTCTTTATTTGTCTTTCTGTTCCTTCATTATTAGTGTATAAGAATGCGACTGATTTCTGTACATTGATTTTGTATCCTGCGACTTTGCTGAATTCATGTATCTGTTCTAGCAGACTTTTGGTGGAGTCTGTCAGGTTTTCCATGTATACTATTGTGTCATCTGCAAAAAATGAAAGCTTAACTTCATCTTTGCCAATTTTGATGCCTTTGATTTCCTTTTGTTGTGTGATTGCTGATGCTAGAACTTCCAACACTATGTGAAACACCAGCGGTGAGAGTGGGCATCCCTGTCGTGTTCCTGATCTCAGGGGAAAAGCTCTCAGTTTTTCCCCACTGAGGATGATATTACCTGTGGACTTTTCATAAATGGCTTTTATGAGAATTAAGTATGTTCCTTATACCCGAGCTTCTTGAGGATTTTCTTTAAGAAAGGATGCTGAACTTTGTCAAGTGCTTTTTCTGCATCGATTGACAGGATCATATGGTTCTTATCTTTTCCTTTATTGATGTGATGTATCACATTGATTGATTTGCGAATGTTGAACCAGCCTGGCAGCCCCGGAATGAATCCCACTTGATCATGGTGTATAATTCTTTTTATATGCTGTTGAATTCGATTTGCTAGTATCTTATTGAGAATTTTTGCATCCATATTCATCAGGGATATTGGCCTGTAGTTCTCTTTTTTTATTGGGTCTCTGTCTGGGTTAGGAATCAAAGTAATGCTGGCTTCATACAATGAGTCTAGAAGTTTTCCTTCCCTTTCTACTTTTTGTAATAGCTTGAGAAGGATAGGTATTTTTTCTGCTATAAATGTCTGGTAGAACTCCCCTGGGAAGCCATCTGGTCCTGGACTCTTATTTGTTGGGAGATTTTTGATGACTGATTCAATTTCTTCGCTGGTTATGGGTCTGTTCAAGCTTTCTATTTTCTCCTGATTGAGTTTTGGGAGTGTGTGGGTGTTTAGGAATTTGTCCATTTCTTCCAGGTTGTCCAGTTTGTTGGCATATAATTTTTCATAGTATTCCCTGATAATTTATTGTATTTGTTAGGGATTAGATGTCATAATTCCATTTTCATTCATGATTTTATCTATTTAGGTCATCTCCCTTTTCTTTTTGAGAACTCTGGTTTATCCGTTTGGTTTATTTTTTCAAAAAACCAACTCTTGCTTTCATTGATCTGCTCTGCAGTTTTTTAGATTCTATATTGTTTATTTCTGCTCTGATCTTTATTATTTCCCTTCTTCTGCTGGGTTTAGGCTGCCTTTGCTGATCTGCTTCTAGTTCCTTTAGGTGTGCTGTTAGATTTTGTATTTGGGATTTTTCTTGTTTCTTGAGATAGGCCTGGATTTCAATGTATTTTCCTCTCAGGACTGCCTTCCCTGCATCCCAAAGCGTTTGGATTGTTGTATTTTCATTTTCATTTGTTTGTATATATTTCTTAATTTTTTCTCTAATTGCCTGTTTGACCCATTCATTCTTTAGTAGGGTTCTTTAACCTCCATGCTTTTGGAGGTTTTCCAGACTTTTTCCTGTGGTTGATTTCAAGTTTCATAGCATTGTGGTCTGAAAGTGTGCATGGTATGATCTCAATTCTTGTATACTTATGAGGGCTGTTTGGTGACCCAGTATGTGATCTATCTTGGAGAAGGTTCCATGTGCACTCCAGAAGAAAGTGCATTCTGTTGCTTTGGGATGCAGAGTTCAAAATATATCTGTCAAGTCCATCTGATCCAATGTATCATTCAGGGCCCTTGTTTCTTTATTGATCCTGTGTCTAGATGATCTATTCACTGTTGTAAGTGGGGTATTAAAGTCCCCTGCAATTACCACATTCTTAACAATAAATTTGCTTGTGTTTGTGATTAATTGTTTTAAATATTTGGGGGCTCTTGTATTTGGTGCATAGACATTTATAATTGTTAGCTCTTCCTGATGGATAGACTATGTAATTATTATATAATGCCCTTCTTCATTTCTTGTTACAGCCTTTAATTTAAAGTCTAGTTTGTCTGATATAAGTATGGCTACTCCAGCTTTCTTTTGCCTTCCAGTGGCATGATAGATAGTTCTCCATGCCATTACTTTCAATCTGAAGGTGTCCTCAGGTCTAAAATGAGTCTCTTGTGGACAGCGAATAGATGGGTCTTGTTTTTTTTGTCCATTCTGATACTCTATGACTTTTGGTTGTAGCATTTAGTCCATTTACATTCAGTGTTACTATAGAAAGATATGGGTTTAGAGTTATTGTGATGTCCGTAGGTTTCATGCTTGTAGCGATGTCTCTGGTACTTTGTCTCACAGGATCCCCCTTAGGATCTCTTGTAGGGCTGGTTTAGTGGTGATGAATTCCTCCAGTTTTTGTTTGTTTGGGAAGACCTTTATCTCTCCTTCTATTCTAAATGACAGACTTGCTGGATAAAGGATTGTCGGCTGCATATTTTTTTCTGTTCATCACGTTGAAGATTTTCTGACATTCCTTTCTGGCCTGGCATGTTTCAGTAGATAGATCCATCACTAGTCTTATCGGTCTCCCTTTACATGTTAGAGCGTGTTTATCCCTAGCTGCTTTCAGAATTTTCTCTTTATCCTTGTATTTTGCCAGTTTGACTATGATATGTCATGAAGAAGATCGATTCAAGTTACGTCTGAAGGAAGTTCTCTGTGCCTCTTGGATTTCCATGCCTTTTTCCTTCCCCAGATCAGGGAAGTTCTCAGCTATGATTTGTTCAAGTACACCTTCAGTCCCTTTCTCTCTCTCTTCCTCTTCTGGAATTCCTATGATATGGATATTGTTCCATTTGATTGCATCACTTAGTTCTCTAATTCTTCCCTCATACTCCTGGATTTTTTTTTATCTCTCTTTTTCTCAGCTTCCTCTTTTTCCATAATTTTATCTTTTAATTCACCTATTCTCTCCTCTGCCTCTTAAATCTGTGCTATGGCTGGCTCCATTTTATTTTACACCTCATTTATAGCATTTTTTAGCTCCTCACGACTATTTTTTAGTCCCTTGATCTCTGTAGTAATAGATTGTCCGCAGTCTTGTATGCTTTTTTCAAGCCCAGTGATTAATTTTATGACTCCTTTTTCTAAATTCTCGTTCTGTTATATTGCTTAAATCGTTTTTGATCAATGCGTTACCTGTCGCTACTTCCTGGAGTTTCTTTTGAGGAGAGTCCTTCCGTTTCATCATTTTGGATAGTCCCTGGGGTGGCTCCAAACTGCAGGGCACTTCCCCTATACTGTCCAGAACAACTTGTATTGGTGGGTGGGGCCGCAGTCAGACCCAATGTCTGCCCCCAGCCCACTGCTGGGGCCACAGTCAGACTGGTGTGTACCTTATCTTCCCCTCTCCCAGGGGCAGGACTCACTGTGGAGTGGTGTGGTCCCTGTCTGCGCTGCTTGCACAGTGCCAGGCTTGTGGTGCTGCTTTGATGCGATCTGGCGTATTAGCTGGGGTTGATCCGCAGGGTGCACAGAGGTAGGAGGGGCAGGCTTAGCTCACTTTGCCCTAAGTGGTCCCATGTAGGAGGGTCACTGCAGCACTGGATGGGAGGCAGGCCTGTCAGGGGGATGGATCCACAGAAGCACAAAGTTGTGTTTTCACGGTGCAAGCAAGTTCGGTGACGGGAACTGGTTCCCTTTGGGATTTAGCCTGGGGGATGGGAGAGGGAGATGGCACTTGCCAGAGCCTTAGTCCCTGCTGATTTGAGCTCTGTCTTCTGGGGCTCAGCAACTCTCCCTCCTGGTGTCCTCTCACTGTCTCTGCTCTCTGAGAGCAGAGCTGTTGACTTTTAACATTCCAGATATTAAGTCCCACTGGCTGTCAGAACTCATGGAGTCTGTCCCCTCTACTTTTGCAAGCCAGTCTTCAGGGGCTCTGCCTTGCCCAATGGGCTGCCCCTCCACTGCCCGGGCTCCCTCCTGCCAGTTTGTGTAGTGCCCACAATTTCTCCACCCTTCCTACCCTCTTCCGTGGGCCTCTTGTCTATGCTTGGCTCTACAGAGTCTGTCCTGTAGTCTTCTGGTGGTTTTCTGGGTTGCTTAGGCAGATGTGGGTGGAATCTAAGTGATCAGCAGGACGAGGTGAGCCCAGCGTCCTCCTACACTGACATCTTCCATGGATTTCTTTAAATTTTTAAATGCTTATTTCTTTTTGAAAAGAGAGAGAGAGAGAGAGAGAGAGAGAGAATATGAATGATCTGTGGAAGGGCAGAGAGTGAGGGAGACACAGAATCCGAAGCAGGCTCCAGGCTCTGAGCTGTCAGCACAGAGCTTGATGCAGGGCTCAGACTCATGACTGCAACATCATGACCTGAGCTGAAGTCAAATGTTTAACCAACTAAGCCACCCATGACCTCCTCATTTATCATAATTTCTAATAAAACTTTTTGTTTAATCCCTAAGTCTGATAGTAGCATATCCACTCCAGTTTTCATGTGGCTGTTATTTGCATGATATATTTTTCAATCATCTTACTTCCAAAATATGTGTCTTTATTTTTTTATTTGAACAAATTTTTAATGTTTTTATTTATTTTTGAGACAGAGAGAGACAGAGCATGAGCAGGGAAGGGGAATAGAGAGAGGGAGACACAGAATCTGAAGCAGGCTCCAGGCTCTGAGCTGTCAGCACAGAGCCCGACATGGGACTCGAACTCATGGAGGATGTTGGACTCACCACATCCTGGTGACCACTTAGATTCCACCCAGATCTGCCTAAATAACCCAGAAATCTGCCAGAAGACTATACCACCATCTTCCTCCAAAAAGACATTTTTTTTTTAAATAAGACATCCAGATGGCCAACTGACACATGAAAAGATTATTAAACACTGGCAAGGAAAGGAGGAAAAGGATACTTTTGTACACTGTTATTGGAAATGTAAATTTGTACAGCTAAGATGAAAACAGTATATAAAGGCTTGAAAAAAATAAAAATCATGCTATCATATGATCCAGCAATTCTACTTCTGGGTATATATCCAAAGGAAATTAAACCACTATCTCTAAAATATATCTGCATCCTCATTGACACTGCAGTATTATTTACAATCACCATGTCATGAAAACCTAAGTGTTCATCAGCAGATATATGGATAAAGAAAATGTGGTATAGTATAGTTATATATATAGAATATTATCAGCCAGAAAAGAAGGAAATCTTGCCATTTGTGACAATAGGAATGAATCTTGAGGGTGTGATACTAAGTGAAATCTGAAAGAGAAATACCAATTCTGCATAATATCATATGAAGAGTCAGAAATATTGAACTTATAGAAATAGAGAACAGGTTGGTAGTTGCCAGCATGGGTGGATGGGTTGAGAGAAATGGGTGAAGGTGGTGAAAATTTATGAACTTCCAACTATAAGATAAATTATGAAAATGTATTATACAGCATGATGACTATAGCTAACAATACTACGTTGTATATTTGAAGTTTCTAAGAGAGTAGACCTAAAAGTTCTTGTCACAAGAAAAATAATGTAACTATGTGATGTGATGGATGTTAACCACAGTTATTGTGGTAATCATTTTGCAATATATTCATATATTAAATCATTATGATGTATACCTTAAACTTATATAATGGTATATACCAATTATATTTTAGCAAAGCTGGGGAAAAGGAACAAGAATATTTGTAATTCAGTGTAGAATCAAATCAATAGGAAAAGTATAGATTACTGAAAAATGGTACTAATAAAATTTATCATTAACTATATTTGTATTATCATTATGTCTATATCTATATCTGTAAAAAATTAGCTATATTTTATAATAATCATGCAAGATAAGCATTATAATCACTGTTAAGTTAAGAAAGTTAGGTTCATAGACTTTAGGTGAGTTGCCCTAATGCAGAGAGCATGCCTATCCTGTTAACTACTGTGTATTCATTACCTAAAATAATACCTGGCACATAGTAGCTCCCCCAAAGTATTTTTGAATGATTGAGGCTTATAATTGTTGTGAAAATCATATTCCATCTATACAATAATCAGCCTTTTTATATAGTAAGAGAATTATGATTTTTGTATGTGACAATTCTGTCAATTTTAAAAAGATGTACAATTGCATAGAAGACCATGAGGTACCTAGGAGTAAAACTAACCAAAGAAGTAAAATATCTGTACACTAAAAGTTACAGAAAGCTTATAAAGAAATTGAAGACATAAATAAATGGATAAACATTCCATGCCCATGGATTGGAAGAATAAATATTGTTCAAATGTTTATAGTACTCAAAGAAATCTATTCATTCAGTGCAATCCCTATCAAAATAATACCAGCATTCTTCACAGAGTTAGAACAAATAGCCTAATTTTTTTAAGGAACCAGAAAAGACCCTGAATAGTGAAGTAATGTTGAGAAAGAAAACCAAAGCTGAAGGCATCACAATTCCAGGCTTAAAGCTGTGTTACAAAGTTGTAATCATCAATACAGTATGGTACTGGCACAAAAACATACACTTAGATCTATAGAACAGCATAGAGAATTCAGAAATGGACTCACAAATGTATGGCCAACTAATTTTTGCCAAAGCAGCAAAGAATATCTAATGGAAAAAAGACAGTCTCTTCAGCAAATGGTGCCGGGAAACTGGACAGCAACATGGAGAAGAATGAACCTGGACCCCTTTCTTACACCATACACAAAAATAAACTCAAAATGGATGAAAGACCTAAATGTGAGTTAGGAAACTATCAAAACCTTGGAAGAGAAAACAGGCAACAACCTCTTTGACCTCAGCTTCAGCAACTTCTTACTAGACATGTCTCCAGAGGCAAGGAAAACAAGAGTAAAAATGAACTATTGGAACCTCATGAAGATAAAAAGCTTCTGCACAGTGAAGGAAACAATCAACAAGGCTAAAAGGCAACCGATGGAATGGAAGAAGATATGTGCAAATGACATATGGGACCAAGGGTTAGTATCCAAAAGATATAAAGATCTTACCAAGCTCAACCCCCCAAAATAGAAATAATTCAGTGAAGAAATGTGTAGAAGACATGAATAGACACTTTTCCAAAGAAGACATCCAGATGGCTAACAGACTCATGAAAAGATGCTCAACATCATTCATCATCAGAGAAATACAAATCAAAACCACAATGGGATATCACCTCACACCTCTCAGAATGGTTAAAATTAAGAACTCAGGCAACAACAGGGGTTGGCAAATATGCAGAGAAAGGGGAACCCTCTTGCCCTGTTGGTGGGAAGGCAAATGGTGCATCCACTCTGGAATATAGTGTGGGGATTCTTCAGAAAATTAAAAACAGAACTACCTTACAACCCAGAAAATGCACTACTAGATATTTATCCAAAGGATAAAAAAATGTGATTATAAACATGTACCCCAATGTTTATAGCAGCTCTATCAATAATAGCCAAATTATAAAAAGATCCCAAATGTACATCACCCGATTAATGGATAAAGAAGATGTGGTATATGTATACAATTAAATACTATTTGGCAATAAAAAAATGAAATGTTGCCATTTTCAACAATGTGGATGTAACTATAGTGTATTTTGCTGAGCAAAATAAGTTAGTCAGAGAAAGGCAAATATCATATTTTTTCACTCATGTGGAATTAAAAAAAAACAGATGAATATATGAGAAGGGAAGGAAAAATAGGATAAAAACAGAGAGGGGGCAAACCATAAGAGAATCTTAAATACAGAAAACAAATTGAGGGTTGCTGTAGGGGAGGTGGGTGGGGGATGGGTTAAATGGGTGATAGGCATTAAGGAGGGCACTTGTTGGGATGAGTACTGGGTATTACATGTAAATGATGAATCACTGGGTTCTCCTTATGAAACCAATGCTACACTGACTTGAATTAACTTGAATTAACTAACTTGAATTTAAATAAATAAATTTTTAAAAAAGAATAAAGAGAAAAAGACATACATTTCTCAGCCTTCTATGCAATTAGGAGTGGACATGTGACACAGTTCAGGTCCTTGAAATGTAATGAAAGTCTCCAGATTGAGCTTCTAGAAAAGTTCTTTAAGTCAGGATGACTCTTGTGGATGTCTTTTGTTCTCTGCCCTTCCCTTTCTTCTTATCTAGTATATGTACATGATACAGGAAGTAGAGTAACTGTCTTATTGTTAAGACATGATTAACCATAGCCAAACCTTATAGCTTTTTTTGTGACAAAGAGGTTACCTCTAAACACAGGGTCAATTTCATCTTTCCCTTAACTTCTTATTGGGTACCATTGGACAGTAAAAATTGTTAGAACCGTACGTTGCAGTCTAGACTGAATAGAAGACCAGAAAAGGCTTAGATATCTCAGGGCTTCATAGAGTCACATACCTCTGGATTTCTCATGTGAGAAAAGTAAAGTCTCTAATAAAAACAACCATTTGGAGATTTCTGTTATTCACAGGTAAAGACAATGCTTAATTTATAAAACTACGGACAGGTCTCTTTGGGGAGGACCATCATTGCCAGGGCATGAAATCCATATCTTTTGGGGGGTACTTAGTAAATATATATTTCCCTAAAGGCTTGTGAAACCCCTGTTTGAAAATTGCAGAAAGGAGGGACGCCTGGGTGGCTCAGTCGGTTAAGTGTCCAACTTCGTCTCAGGTCATGATCTCATGGTTCATGCGTTCGAGCCCCACATCGGGCTCTGTGCTGACAGCTCAGAGTTTGGAGCCTGCTTCAGATTCTGTGTTTCCCCCTCTCTCTCTGCTCCTACCTGCTCACACTCTGTCTCTCTCTCTCTCTCAAAAATAAAATAAACATTAAAAAAATAAAAAAAAATAAAGTTGCAGGGATGAGTTATCAGGCCTAGTTGTGAAAAAAACTAAAATAAAGTATTTATTTCCAAGAAGTTTACTTCCTTATAAAATGCCTAACAAGAAAATAGGTATTGCTGTAATTAGGAGCTCTGATAATGGCCCAGGAGGTATTTAAGCTGGGCATGTAAACAGAGTTTACATAAAACAACAAGTTTGTGTTCCCTTTATCCTATCAAGTCTGTTCTGCCACAGGACTGGATACACACAAGCCATTAAATGCATAACGGTTGTAGCTTTCCTATCCTCTGCACCCTGTGGTTACTCCTTTTCCCCCCAACATATGCCTCCTAAACAAAGCCCTAAGTACTAGTAGTGACTGGGTCATGAAGTCCTCAGAAATTATTCAGTATTCAAGAACACAGGCTTTCCTGGGGCACCTGGATGGCTCAGTTGGTTAAGCGTCTGACTTCAGCTCAGGTCATGATCTTGAGTTTGGTGGGTTCAAGCCCCCTGTCAGGCTCTGTGCTGACAGCTCGGAGCCTGGAGCCTGCTTCAGATTCTGTATCTCCCTCTCTCTCTGCCCCTCCCCCCGCTCATGCTCTGTCTCTCTCTCTCTTACTCTCTTTCAGAAATAAACAAACATCTAAAACGTTTTTAAAAAAGAACACAGGCTGTTCCAAAGTGAGTGGGACAAGTAAGAGTGATGGGGCTTGATCCAAAAGTCAGTATTTTAAATAATCCAATCAAAGTCAAGTACACTCTGAAACCATTTATTCAAAGCAGCTTCTCCTTGTCAACAAATCTATACATACCTACAGACCTACAGACCACATACTGCCACTCACAATCCTTCAACAACCCACAGTCTCATGGTATACAGTCATGGTACTTTCTCCCACCAAGCCCAGGTAGAGCCATAAAACCTTTCTACTAGTTCAAAATTCCAGTGGTGTATATGTAGATTAAGCCCTCTGAAATAATAATAACACGTGTATAAATAGTAAAGCTTTTAAGGTACACATGCCCATGATTTATTTTAATACTTCCCTCTGAAATAAGAAGATCAGAGGTTATTATCTTCATTTTCAAAAAAAAAAAAGAAAAGAAAAGAAAAAAGAAAAAAGAAAAGAAAAGAAAAGAAAAAGAAAAGAAAAGAAAAGAAAAGAAAACTGTTCCAGAAGGGGTTTTGACTTGTGCAAGGACACATTGTATGACTATGTAATTCCCTCCCACTCACTCTAGTATTCTTTCTGCTTTACCATGGGCCTCTGAATCAGGGTAGCTTTCACCCACAGTGGAATCAGCCTTCTCTTAACAAGCCTTTTACCACAGCCAAGGAGCTGGCAGCCTTAAAGCCCATCTGGTCTCCAGTGGATGAAACTTTCAGTGATTGGTGACAAGCCCCACCCTCCAGTCCACTCCATTAGGGAATGTTCTGTCTGAACTGCTGGAGACATGCAAAGTTCTGTGGCATGTGAATGTGAAGTTGAAATATGCTTTGCATCTGCAGACTGCAAACCCCAGAACATTGGCATGGGGCTCAAAAACATGAGAATGTTTCAATGTGTCCACACTTTAATAAAGGGCAACATTTCTAGTGCCAGATTCCTGGAAGAAGATAAGGAAGATGTATTTAAAACAGAAACTAAAGAGATGGAAGTAAGTGGGAAAGAAGTTCATTGAAACCCAATTTATATCATTTTCTAGATGAGGGAACACTGAGTCTCAGAAAGATGAAAGGATCTAGTTGAGGTTTTAGTATCAATACTTGACAGTGGTGGGATGTGAACTCACTCTGTGTGTCTCCAAAGCTGGTAATCTCTCCACTGTACTGCACTAGCATGCTAGGTGCTCTCAAAGAAAAGGTTTTTTTTTTTATTATTATTATTTTTTATTCTGGTTCTCTTCCTTCTTCCCCTTGAGTCAAGGCCTGGGGTGCTCAACTTTCAAGTTCACAAGAGAACCTGGTGACGAGGAACAAGGGAGCAGTGGTAAAATGACTCTGCCTTACCCTGCATGTATGATGAGAAACAATGAGGGCTCTTATTTCCAGCATGCTCATAAGGGACACAGTTACTGCCGGCTTTCAGGCTGGCTTAGTTTTTATCACTTTTAAAGCATTTAATAATTCATTAGAGGTGATTGGTCATGTGCCTGACTCAGAGGGAGAGATGCAATAAGGAGAGATTTCCAATAAATTCAATTTGTAAATGAAATAAAAAACAACCGAGTCTCAGTAAGTTTATTACCTGAGGCCTAAGCTAGAGAGCTATATGACTGCTTGCAGTTAAATGTCTGGAAGAGGGTGTTCTAGCTGGGTTCAGATCCTGAAAGGGCTTTCCACTTGCTTTGTGAATTCTGAACAATTATTGAAGTCTCTGTTACCTCAGAGGAGGAGAAGATGCTCTCCATTCTTCCAGTACAGATTTATAAAGGACCAGGATTAGGTTACATTTGATTTTGAGATATAACATAAATCTTTACCTCACTCTTTGGAACTGGTGAGTATAGACTATTAGTGTGGAGTCTGACATAGGGCTTGATCTCATGAATTGTGAGATCATGACCTGAGCCAAAATCAAGAGTTGTTGGGCCCTTAACCAACCAAGCCACCAAGGCACCCCTAAGTATTTTAATTCTATCAATTGACATATGGTGTTAAACCACTTGCAGATGTACAGCACAATGATTCAACAATTCCATACAACACCCAGTACTCATCACAAGTGCACTCCTTAATCTGTATCACCCATTTAACCGATCACTCAAACTACTTGCCTTCTGGTAAAATCATTTTGTTCTATATTGTTAAGAATCTGTTTCTTGGTTTGCCTCACTCTCTGGTATTTGTCTTTCTCTGACTGACTTATTGCACTCAGCATAATACTCAAAGCTTCATCCATCCTGTTACAAATGGTAAGATTTCATCATTTTTATGGCTGAAAAATATTCCATCACACACACACACTATGCCTTCTTTATCCATTATCAATCCATGGACACATGGACTATTTCCATTGCTTGTCTATTGTAAACAGTGCTGCTATAAACATACAGGTGCATATATCCCTTTAAATTGGTAGTTTTGCATTCTTTGGGTAAATACCCAGTAGTACAGTTGCTGCTCATAGAAAATTTCTATTTAAATTTTTTTTAAATATTTATTTTTGGGAGACAGAGAGGCAGAGTGAAACCAGGGGAGGGTCAGAAAGAGGGAGACACAGAATCTGAAGCAGGCTCCAGGCTCTGAGTTCTGAGATGTCAGCACAGAGCCTGATGCGGGGCTCAAACCCATGAACTGTGGGATCATGACCTGGGCCTAAGACAGAGGCTTAACCGACTGAGCCACCCAGGAGCCCCCAAATTTTCTATTTTTAAATTTTGAAGAATACCCATAATGCCTGCAATATTTTATATTCCCAAAAACAGTGCAAGAGGGTCACCCTTTCTCCACATTCTCACCAACACCTGTTGTTTCTTATGTTATTGATTTTAGACATTCTGACAGGTGTGAGGTGATATATCTCATTGGAGCTTTGATTTGCATTTTTATGATGGTATGTGATAAACATATTTTCATGTGTCTGTTAACCATCTATACCTCTTTGGAGAAATGTATGTTCAAGCTTCTACCCATTTTTTAATGGGATTATTTGTTTTCTGGATATTGAGTTTTATATGTTCTTTATTTATTTTGGATATTAACCTACTATTGGAAATATCATTTGCAGATATCTTCTCCAATTCATCAGGTTGCCTTTTAGTGTTGATTGTTTCCTTCACTGTGCAGAAACTTTTTATTTTTATGAAGTATGAATACTTTGTTTTTGCTTTTGTTTCCCTTGCTTCAAGATACTTCTATAGAAAAAAATTGTCACAGCCACTGACAAAGAGATTACTGCCTGTGTTCTCCTCCAGGATTTTAGTGGTTTCAGGTCTCAAACATAGGTCTCTAATACATTTTGAATTTATTTTTGTGTATGGTGTAAGAAAGTGGCCCTAGTTTAATTCTTTTGCCTGTTGCTGTCCAGTTTTTCCAAAACCGTTTGTTGAATAGACTGTCCTTTTTCCATTGGATATTATTTCCTGCTTTGTTGAAGGTCAATTGGCCATTCAGTTATGGGTTCATTTCTGTGTTTCCTATTCTGCTCCATTGATCTATGTGTCTATTTTCATGCCAGTACCATACTTTTTTGATTACTACAGCTTTGCAGTATAGTGTGAAGTCCAGAATTGTGATGCCCCAGCTTTGCCTTGCTTTTTCAAGATTTCTCAGGCTATCTGGGGTCTTTTGTGGTTCCATAGATATTTCAGGATTGTTTATTCCAGCTCTGTGAAAAATGCTCTTGGTATTTTGATAGGGTTTGCATTAAATGTATAGATTACTTTGGGTAGTATATTTAAACAATATTTGTTCTTTCAGTCCATGAGTATGGAATGTTTTTACATTTCTTTGTGTTATTTTCAATGTATTTCATTAGTATTTCATAGTTTTCAGAGTACAGGTCTTTCACCCGTTTGGTTATATTTGTTGCTAAGTATGTTATTGTTTGGGTACAATTGTATGTAAATAGGACATATTCCTTAATTCTCTTACAGCTGCTTCATCATTGTGTATAGAAATGCAACATATTTCTGTACATTTATTTTGTATCTTGTGACTTTACTGAATTTATGTATCAGTTATATTAGCTTTTATGTGGAGTCTTTCAGGTGTTTGATATAAAGTACCATGTAATTTGCAAAGAGTGAAAGTTTTACTTCCTCATTACCAATTTGGATGCCTCTGATATCTTTTTGTTGTCTGAAAGCTGTGGCTAGGACTTCCAGTACTATGTTCAATAAAAGTAGTGAGAGTGTACATCCTTGTCTTGTACCTCTCCTTAGGGGAAAGGCTCTCAGTTTTTCCCCATTGGGGAAGATACTGGCTGTGGTTTTTTCATATATGGCCTTTATTATGTTGAAGCATGTTCCCTGTAAACCTACTTTGTTGAATTTTTATCATGAGTGGATGTTGTTCTTTGTCAAAGCTTTCTGTGTGTCTATTGAAATAATTGTATAGTTCTTATATTTTTTCTTTTTGATCTGACTTATCACATTGATTTATTTGTGAATATTGAACCACACTTACAACCCAGAAATAAATCCCACTTGATTGTGGTGAATGGGTTTTTTTAACATATTGTTAAAATGGGTTTCCTAGTATTTTATTGAGGATTTTTGCATCTATGTACATCAGGGATATTGGCCTATAATTCTCTTTTTTAGTGATGCCTTTGTCTTTTTTTTTTTTTGGAATAGTTTGAGATAATTAACTATTAACTCATCCTTAAATGTTTGGTAGAATTCACCTCTGAAGCCATCTGGCCCTGGACTTTTGTTTGTTGGGAGGTTTTTTATCATTCATTCAATTTATTTATTTATTGCTTGCCAGTGTGATCAATTTTTCTATTTCTTCTTGTTTCAGTTTTGGTAGTTTATAGGCTATTTTGTTGACATATAGTTTTTCATATAATCATTTAATTGTTAGTATTTCTGTGGTGTTAGTTTTTATTTCTCCTCTCTCCTTTGTGATTTTATTTATTTGACTCCTTTCTATTTTATTGTTGATAAGTCTGCCTGGAGGTTTATCAATTTCATTAATTTTTCAAAGAACAAGCTCCCGGGGTTTCATTGATCTGTTTTATTTTTTTAGTTTCTATATAATTTATATCTGCTTTAATATTTATTATTTTCTTCCTTCTGCCGCCCTTAGGCTTCAATTGTTTTTCTTTTCCTAGCTTCTTTAGGTGCAAGATTAGGTTTTTTTTTTTTTTTTTTTTTTTTTTTTTT
>NC_064817.1:51936062-52040606 GCF_023721935.1 Panthera uncia
AGAGAGAGACAGAGCATGAACGGGGGAGGGGCAGAGAGAGAGGGAGACACAGAATCGGAAACAGGCTCCAGGCTCCGAGCCATCAGCCCAGAGCCTGACGCGGGGCTCGAACTCACGGACCGCGAGATCGTGACCTGGCTGAAGTCGGACGCTTAACCGACTGTGCCACCCAGGCGCCCCTAGGTTGTTTATTTGAGATTTTTCTTGCTTCTCAAGACAGAGGCCTCTTTGCTATAAATTTCTCTCTTACAACTTTTGCTGTATCCCAAAGGTTTCGGATCATTTTGTTTTCATTTTCATTTGTTACCCTGTACTTTTTATTTCCTCTTTCATTTCTCAGTTGACCCATTCATTGTTTTGTAGCCTGTTATTTAACCACCATGCATTTGTGATCCTTACTTTAATTTTCTTCTGCTTGACTTTTAGTTTCATAGCATTGTCATTAAAAAGATGCATTGCTGTGGTTTGTTTTGTGGTCTAATATGTGATCTTTTCTGTAGAAAGTTCCATGTGCGCTTAGACAGGATGTGGATTCTGCTGTTTTAGGAATGAATGTTCTCAATATATATGTTAAATCCATCTGGTCCAGGGTGTCATTCAAAGCTCTTGTTCCCCTGTTGATATTCTATTTAGAAGATCTGTCTATTTATGTAAGTGTGATGTGAAAGTTCCCTACTATTTTAAAATTATTATTGATTAATTTCTCTATATTTGTTATTAACTGTTTTGTGTATTTGTGTGCTCCTATGGCAGGCGCATGAATATTTTATATCTTCTTGTTTGACTGTCCCCTTTATTATTATATAGTGTTCTTTGTTGCTTACTGTTACAGTTACTGTTTTAAAGTCTAGTTTGTGCAATATAAGTATTGCTACTCCAGCTTTCTTTTGACATCTATTTCCATGATAGACGTTTCTTCATCTCCTCACTCTCAATCTACAGGTGTCTTTAAGTTTATGAGTCTCTTAAAGGCAGCATAAAGACAGATCTTGCTTTTTTATCCATTCTGTCACCTTATGTCTTTTGATTGGAGCATTTAGTTCATTTACATTGAAAGCTATTATATATATATATATAATTATATATATATAATATATATATATATATAATTTATTACTTTTTTGTGGTTGGTTCTGAAGATTTTTCTCTGACTCACTCTTTCTTTCTTTCTTCTTTCTTTCTTTCTTTCATATTTTGCTGATTTTCCTCAGTTACATATTTGGATTTCCTTCTCTTTATTTTTTGCATATTTATTAGTGGTTATTCATATATGCTTACCAGTAGTTTTGTACATAACCTCTTCTGCATATAGCAGTTAATATTAAGGTGATGGTTGTTTAAGTTTGAATCCATTCTTTTTTCCTCTCCTCACATTTTAGGCATATATTATTATATTTTAATCATTTTTGTGAATTTCTTGACAGATTCTTTATAAAAATATTTGTCTTTACTGCTTTTCTGTTTCTTATCTTCATACAGTCACTTTTGGCATCTCCTTTACACTCACAGAGTCCCTGTTAATATTTCTTGCAGGGCTGTTTTAGTGTTTATGAAGTCCTTTACATTTTGTTCGTCTGGAAACTATCTCTCTTTCCTTTCTGAATAATAGTCTCGCTGGATAGAGTATTCTTGACTCCAGATTTTTCACATTCACCACTTTGAATATATCATGTCATTCCTTTCTGCCTTGCAAAGTTTCCGTTGAAAAATCTCCTGCTAGCCTTATGGGTTTCCCTTTGTAAGTTAATGACTTTTTTGCCTTGCTGCTTTAATGTTTTTTCTTTATCACTATATTTTTTCCAATTAAATTACAATATGTCTTGGTCTGGGTCTGTTTTTATTGATTTTGATGGGGATTCTCTGTGCATCTTAAATCTGGATATCTGTTTCCTTCCCTAGATTAGGGAAGTTTTCAGTTATTATTTCATCAAATAAATTTTCTGTTCCCTTTTCTCTCCCATAGTCTTCTGGCAGTCTTGTAAAATGAATGCTATTATGTTTGATAGAGTCACTGAGTTCCTAAGTGTATTCTTATTTTTCATTTTTCTTTTTTCTCTATCTTATTCAGCTTAATTACTTTCCATTACTCTGTCTTCTGGGTCATTAATGCATTCTTCTGTTTCTTCTATATTGAAGTTCATTCCATCAAGCATGTTTCTCATTTAATTTATTGAACACTTTATCTTTGCTATGTTATTCTTATCTCTGTGTTCAGGGATTCACTCACGTCTTCCACTCTTTTCTCAAGTCCAGTGAGTATCCTTAAGATCATTGTTTTATATCTTCTTTCAGGCATGTTACTTATATCTGTTTCACTTAGATAGCTGACCATGGCCTTGTGCTGTTCTTTCATTTGAGATAAAACTTTCTTTCTTCTCATTTTGTTTGCTTCGCTGTATCTGTTTCTGTATGTTAAGAAAGTCAGCTGTACCTTCTGCTCTTGAAAGTAGTGACTTTATGAAGACAGAAGTCCAGGAATCCCCTGCATACAGTGCCCCCTATTCACCAGAACCTGGCACTTCAGGATAGTATCCTGTGTGTGTTGCTTATGCCTTGCTCTTTCTTTTGTCTGAGTCACTTTTCCTTTCAGTGCAGTCATTTGCACCAACTCTCTGCTTTTTTAGGGTCTGTGCTTGTTTTCTGTTGTGTTAGTGGGACCCAGGAGGGGCAGCTCTGGGGGTGCATGCCTACTGAAGAACTTGGGAGCAGAGCAGAAGTGTTAGCAAAAGTTATCCAGGCCACTAGTCCTAAGCCAAGTACATCAAAGTCCTGTTGTGGCTGGAAGCTGTGCACTGGTTATGGCTGTGCATGAGGCTAGGTGCAATGTGTGGTCATGCCTGGACATTGCTTGGTCCAGTGCAGGATGGGGGCTGAGGTATCTGGCTGGGTGTAGTGGATGGGCATGGTGCATGTGGGGCTTTAACAGAATTTGCCTTGAACCCAGGACTGAGGTTAGCAGGCTTGCAGTGGGCAATTTTGCAGGAAAACTCATATACATGGTTTACTGCTAGCAGGTTAGGTAAAAGTGTCTGTGCAGCACCGACTCATGCAGATGGCTCTGTGTTTATGCTGGCGGTTGGGGGGAGGAACGTGGCCCCTGCCAGCTCCTTCATTTTCAGAGACATCCCCCAATATGCT
Source organism: Panthera uncia (assembly GCF_023721935.1). NCBI lineage: Eukaryota > Metazoa > Chordata > Mammalia > Carnivora > Felidae > Panthera > Panthera uncia. The sequence goes on from NC_064817.1 coordinate 51,939,201, forward strand.
CTTAAATCAGTACGAACAAATCTGTCTCCCGTTTGCCCCCTATATTATGTAAACTGCCCTTTTAATGTTGCGTCTCCTCACAGGCTGTTGTCTAAGGGAAGTGACCCAGCCATAACTCACCTTTCCTGCTTGCCTAGTGCTGAGTTAGTTGACTTTTAAAGCTTCAGTCTCCAATACACAGTTTTTATACAAACTCATGGAATTCAGCCCCTCCAGTTTGTAAAAACAAATTTTATAAGGATTAGGCTTCCCCGTGTGAGCTCCCTGGTGGGAGGGTCTGTTTCTGTGTCCTCTCCATGCTTGCAGCTCTCTTTCTCCTGTGAGCAGCCTCCCTCAGGCTTTCTGACACTTCTAACCTTTCATATGCAGTTTCTTTTCTATATTTAATTTGTTCTGTCAGTCTTTGGATCACTATCTAGATTATTGACTTGGATGTGGAAGATACCTCACTGTAAACACTAGATGGATTGAACTCAGGGTTTTCTTAACACTGCAATGTTCCCAAGCTTTTAGAATAGTTATTAACATAGAAAAAAATTGGGGGTGACATATATACTGGTGGGCAAGGTTACATTGCTTAAAAAGTAGTATCCTTCTTTCCTTTCATTTCCAATGCCTATGCACATTGGTCTATGCACTTCTGGCCTTCCTCCACAGTCAGAACACTATAAGATAAGGACATTAGGCAGAAAATCTAAACTTGCTCTTTATCTTTCCCACTCTCTTTTTTCTGCCTGTAGTTGATTTATATGGCAGACTTTAATTTTCATACATAGAACTTGTTGGGTAAAGGTACCCAGACCAGTTTCAGATGCAAGAGAGTGTAAAATGCAGCAATTCAGCCTCAAACCTACACTACTTTCTCTAAACGATAGCTTTACACCGGGGGTATAACAATTTTGCCTAATTGAATAAAATTAGCATGTGTTTCTCATTTGGGTAGTGATATTCATGTGTGCTTTCCATTTGCCAGAAATCTGGAGAACAAAAAAAGGTGAATGGTATTCTGATATCTAAAAGTGATGATCTTTCAATAACTACATTTCTATATTGTCATTTAACCAGCCACAGGATATCTCATTGTAAAGATGTTTCATATTTACATAAACAATTCCCTATAAACTGTTTCTTTTTTCCCAGGTTATAGAATCTGTATGCTGAAAATTATAAAATTCTGATAAAAGAAAACAAAGAAAACATAATAAATGAAAAGAAATATCATGGTAATGGGTTGGAAGAATTAGCACAGTAAATATGCCAATTCTCCCCAATTTATATACAGGGTTAACATAATTCCTGTTAAAATCCGAGCAATATTTTTTGTGTATACAGAATATTCTAAATTGTGTATGAAAAGGCAAAGAAAATATAATACCTACAATTTTGAAATAGAAACATAAAGTGGGAGTAATAACTTTATCAGATATGAACTCTTCATATATAGCTACAGTAATCAAGAATGTGTGGTATTGGAGGGTGGAGCCAAGATGGCAGAACATCATGGATATATTTTTGCATCTCAAATCCATGAAATACAGCCAGATGAACACTAAACCATTCTGCACACCTAGAAAAAGTATTTGAGGATTAACACAACAATCCGCACAACGTGAAACACAGAATTCAGCAGGTACGTGGTGTGGAGAGGTGAACTGGAGGAGAGAGAAAACGTGGAGGGCAGGGAGCTATTTTTGCTTGTGGAGAGAGGATGGAGACGGGGGGACAGTTCTGGAAAAGCACCCCCCTCCAAAAGCAGCTGGAGAGAAAGTGAAAAAGTGGAAACAGACACAGGGACTGAACTAAAAAGGGAGAATGGAGAAAGGAGAGGGTTTAAATTCCATTAAGACTCTATAAACAGGGGGAGTGCAGAGTCTGAAACTCCACAAGTCAATACTTGGTGGTGCTCTGGTGGGAAGGGTGAATCCCAATGAGCAGAGTGGGGTCTGGAAGGTTCTCAGGCCACACAGGGAGAAGCAGTCCACTGCTGGAAGGACACTTGTTAGAGGCTGTGAGGCCACCCAGTCCCAGCAGATCCCAGAGAACAGCCACATTCACTGGTGCTGGAAGATGATTAAGGTTGAAGCCTGGTGACAGATGTGTATTGTGATTTTCCATAATCCCTGAAATGCTGCTGCTATGTGATTGTGTGAACTTTTAATGGGGTGAGCTGGGAACCAGCCACAGTCTCTGGGAATTGGCAGAGCATGTTCCCTTGAACATTCCTGGGTGCTCCCAGGCCCAGCCATTGCTCCATGAGACCCTCCTCAAGAGGCTCTGAGCCGGTCAAAACCACAGTTCCTCAGAAGAGAGGGGTTGGGAAACACAACATTTGAGATAAAACTCAGGAGGGAGGTGTCGCCTGGCAACCTGACAACTTGGTCACAGACATCGTAAAAGAGGGGAGTGGATAGAAGCTAGAGACAAAGGACAGGTGCATGATTGCTAGTTAGGGAGAGCACAGAATTTCTATACTAGAGACTGGGTAGCTGGGTGATGCCATTTTCACTCCTTGCTCGCATGCACATACACACCTGCAAGCACCACAATAATCCATCCCAGTAGGTGAAGCAGCACGATCTAGTAGAAAACGGAGCTGTTACACTAACCCCCGCCCAACTAGGCCAACCAGGCTCTACAAGAACACCCAAAATCTCTCCACCTGCTTAGTTTAAACACTATAAAGTGCTTCACAGTTTGACTTCTAGGGGAAACCTATATAATTTTCTTTTTTTAATATGAAATTTATTTTCAAATTTGTTTCCATAAAACACCCAGTGCTCATCCCAACAGGTGCCCTCCTCAATACCCATCACCCACTCCCCATAATTTCAATCCTATTTCAGTTAATTCGCTGGTCCATCTACTCAATTTTCTTTTTTTCCTTATCTTTTTCATTTCTTTTCATTTTCTTTAATACAGAAAAACAATTTATTTTTATTTTCAATTTTTATGAAAAATATTTTCTTTATGTTTTCTACTATATTTTCCCTTTTGGTAAATTTTTAAATTCCTATTTTACTTCCATCATTTCATTTTATTCCATTTTATTATATTCATTTTCTCAAATTTTCAAACATTTCCTTTTTTTTCTTTTTTTTTCCTTTTTTTATCTACTCTATCAAGTTCCTTTCATAACCAGGCAAAAGTACATGTAGAATCTAGCATTATTTATTTGATTTGTGTGTGTGTGTTGTTTTTAATTTTTAATTTTATTTTTTCTTACCTTCTCAATTCCTTTTCTCCCTTCAAAATGGTGAAACAAAGGAATTCACACCAAAAGAAAGAACAGGAATAAATGACAGCCAGGGACTTAACACAGATACAAGCAAGATGTCTGTACCAGAACTTAGAATCACAATGATAAGAATAGTAGCTGGGGTCGAAAATAGACTAGAATACAATGCAAAGATAAAAGAGTAAAAACTAGACAGGATGAAATAAAAAATGCTGTAACTGAGCTGCAATCTCTAATGGATGCCATGGCAGCAAAGGGATGAGGCAGAACAACTAATCAGCAATATAGAGGACAAACTTATGAAGAATAATGAAGCAAAAAAGAGAGAATAAATGAATAAAAAAGAGAGAGACTAAGGCAAAAAAGCACGATATAAGAATTAGAGAAATCAGTGACTCATTAAAAAGGAACAATATCAAAATCATAGGGGTCCCAGAAGATGAAAAGAGAGTAAAAGGGGTAGTAGGGTTATGTGAGCAAATCACAGTGGAAAACTTTCCTAACCTGGGGAAAGACACAGACATCAAAATCCAGGAAGCACAAAGGACACCCATAAGATTGAACAAAAACTGATGAACAAGGCATATCACAGTCAAATTCAGAAAAGATTCAGGCAAGGAAAAAATTATGAAAACAGCAAGAGAAAAAAGTCGTTAACCTACAAGGGAAGACACAGAAACGTGGCAAGCCAGAAAGGAATGGTAGGATATATTCAATGTGTTGAATTGGAAAAATATGCAGCGAAGAATTCCTTATCCAGTAAGGTTGTCATTCCAAATAGAAGGAGAGATTAAAAGTTTCCCAGACAAACAAAAATTAAAGGAGTGTGTGACCACTAAACGAGCCCTGCAAGAAATTTTAAGAGGGACTCTCTGAGGGGAGAAACAACGAAAAAAAAAATACCAAAAGGAACAAAACCTAGAAAGGACCAGAGAACACTACCAGAAACTCCAAATCTACAAGAAACATAATGGTAATAAACTCATATCTTTCAGCACTCACTCTAATGTCAATGGACTCAATGCTCCAATCAAAAAACAATGGGTAACAGAATGGATAAGAAAACAAGATCCATCTATATACTGTTTACAAGAGACCCACTTTAGACCTAAGGCACCTCAGATTGAAAGTAAGGGGATGAAGAAATATCTACCATGCTAATGGCCAACAAAAGAAAGCCAGAGTACCCATATTTATATCAGACAATCTAGGCTTCAAAACAAAGACTGTAACAAGAGATGAAGAAGGGCATTATATAATAATTAAGGGGTCAATCCACCCAGAAGACCAAAAAATTATAAACATTTATGCTCCAAATGTGAGAGCACCCAAATATACAAATCAATTAATCACAAACATAAAGAAACTCATTGATAATAATACCATAGTAGGGGACCTCAACACTCCACTTACAACAATGGACAGATCATCTAAACAGAAAATCAACAAGGAAACAATGGAAGCAGTGTGAATGACACACTGGACCAGATGGACTTAACAGATATATTCAAACATTTCATCCTAAAACAGCAGAATACGCATTCTTCTCCAGGGCACATGGAACGTTCTCCAGAATAGATCACATACTGAGACACAAATCAGCCCTCAACACGTACAAAAAGATCGAGATAATACCGTGCATATTTTCAGACCACAACATTATGAAACTCGAAATCAACCACAAGAAAAAATTTGGAAAGGTACCAAATACTTGGAGACTAAAGAACATCCTACAAAAGAATGAATGAGCTAACAAAGAAGTTAAAGAGGAAATTAAAAAGTACATGGAAGCCAATGAAAATGATAACACCACAGCCTAAAACCTCTGGGATGCAGCAAAGGCAGTCATAAGAGGGAAGTATATAGCAACCGAGGCCTTCTAAAAGAAGGAAGAAAGGTCCCAGATACACAACCTGACCTTACACCTTAAAGAGCTAGTAAAAAGAACAGCAAATAACCCCAAAACGAGCAGAAGACAGGAAATAATAAAGATTAGAGCAGAAATCAATGCTATTGAAACAAACAAAAAAAGTACAACATATCAGTGAAGCCAGAAGCTGGTTCTTTGAAAGAATTAACAAAATTGATAAACCCCAGGCAGTTTGATCAAAAAAAAAAAAAGAGGAAAAGACCCAAATAAATAAAATCAAGAAGGAAAGAGGAAAGATTGCAAACAACACAACAGATACAAACAAAAATAAGAGAATATTATGAGCAATTATATGCCCAAAAAATGGGAAATCTGGAATAAATGAACAAATTCCTAGAAACATATAAACTGCCAAACTGAAACGGGAAGAAATAGAAAATTTGAACAGACCCATAGCCAGTAAAAAAATCAAATTAGTAATCAAAAATCTCCCAAAAAACAAGAATCCAGGGTCAGATGGCTTTCCAGGGGATTCTACCAAACATTTAAAGAAGAGTTAACACCTATTCTCTTGAAGCTGTTTCAAAAAAAATAGAAATGGAAGGGAAACTCCCAAACTCTTTGTATGCAGCCAGCATTGACTTGATTCCAAAACCAAAGACCCCACTAAAAAGGAGAACCATAGACCAATTATTCTGATGAACATGGATACAAAAATCCTCAATAAAATATTAGCCAATCAGATCTAACAATGCATTAAGAAAATTATTCACCACGACCAAGTGGGATTTATACCTGGGAGGCAGGGCTGGTTCAGTCTCTGCAAAACAATTAATGTGATTCATCACATCAATAAAGAAAGGGCAAGAACCACATGGTCCTCTCACTATATGCAGAGAAAGCATTTGACAAAATACAGCGTCCTTTCTTGATAAAAAACCTCAAGACAGTAGGCATAGAAGGATCATAAGTCAAAATGATAAAAACCATATGTGAATGACCCATATGTGACCCAACTCTAATATGATCCTCAATGGGGAAAAACTGAGAGCTTTCCCCCTAAGGTCAGAACAAGACAGGGATGTCCACTCTTGCCACTGTTATTCAACATAGTATTGGAAGTCTTAGCCTCTGTAATCAGACAACACAAAGAAATAAAAGGCATCCGAACCAGCCATGAGGAGGTCAAACTTTCAGTCTTCGCAGATGGCATGATACTCTGTGGAAAACCCAAAAGATTCCACAAAAAAAAACTGCTAGAACTGAGTCATGAATTCAGCAAAGTTGCAGGATATATAATCAACGCACAGGAATCAGTTGCATTCCTATACACCAACAATGAAGCGACAGAAAGAGAAATCAAGGAATTGATCCCATTTATAATTGCACAAAAAACATAAGATACCTAGTAATAAATCTAACCAAAGAGGTGAAAAATCTATACACTGAAAACTACAGAAAACTTACGAAAGAAATTGAAGACACACCAAAAAAAAAAAATGGAAAAAGATCCCATGCTCCTGGATAGGAAGAACAAATATTGTCAAAATGTCAATACTACCCAAAGCAATCTACATACTCAATGCAATCCCTATCAAAATAATGCCAGCACTCTTCACAGAGCTAGGACAAAGTTTCCTAAAATTTCTATGGAACCAGAAAAGACCCCGAATAGCCAAAGCAATCTTGAAAAGGAAAACCAAAGCAGGAGGCATCATAATCCTGGACTTCAAGCTACACTACAAAACTGTAATTATTGAGACAGTATGGTACTGGCACAGGAACAGACACTCAGATCAATGGAACAGAATAGAGAACCCAGAAATGGGTGCACAAATGTATGGCCAACTAATCTTTGACAAAGCAGGACCGAATATCCAATGGAATAAAGACAGTCTCTTCAGCAGTGGTTCTGGGAAAACTGGACAGAGTCATGCAGAAAAATGAACCTGGACGACTTTCTTACACCATACACAAAAATAAACACAAAATGGATGAAAGACCTAAATGTAAGACAGGAAGCCATAAAAATCCTTGAGGAGAAATCAGGCAACAACCTCTTTGACCTTAGCTGAAGCAACTTCTTAACACGTCTCCAGAGGCAAAGGAAACAAAAGCAAAAATGAACTATTGGGCCCTCATCAAAATAAAAAGCTTCTGCACAGAGAAGGAAACAATCATCAAAACTAAAATGCAACTGGGGTGCCTGGGTGGCTCAGTCGTTTAAGCGTCCGACTTTGGCTCAGGTCATGATCTCATTGTTCGTGGGTTCAAGCCCCCCGTCGTGCTCTGTGCTGATAGCTCAGAGCCTGGAGCCTGCTCTGGATTCTGTGTCTTCTTCTCTCTCTGCCTCTCCCCTGCTCACACTCTATATCTCTCTCAAAAAACAAACATTAAAAAATTTTTTAAAAAAAGAAAAAAAACTAAAAGGCAACCGATGGAATGGGAGAAGATATTTGCAAACTACATTATCAGATGAAAGGCTAGTATCCAAAATCTATAAAGAACTTATCCAACTCAAAACCCAAAAAACAAATAATCCAGTGAAGAAATGGGCAAAAGACATGAATAAACACTTCTCCAAAGAAGACATCCAGATGGCCAACCAACACATGAAAAACTGCTCAACATCACTCATCATCAAGAAAATACAAATTAAAACCACAATGAGATATCACCTTACACCTGTTCAGAATGGCTAACATTAACAACTAAGGAACAACAGATGTTGGTGAGGATGTGGAGAAAGAGGATCTCTTTTGCATTGTTTGTGGGAATGCAAGCTAGTGAAGCCACTCTGGAAAACAATATGTAGGTTCCTCAAAAAACTAAAAATAGAACTACCCTATGACCTAGCAATTGCACTACTAGGTATTTATCCAAGGGATACAGGAGTGCTGTTTCAAAGGGACATATGCACCCTCATGTTTATAGCAGCACTATCAACAATAACCAAAGTATGGAAAGAGCCCAAATGTTCATTGATGGATGAATGGATAAAGAATATGTGGTATGTATATATATATATATATATATACACACACACACACAATGGAGTATTACTTGGCAATCAAAAAGAATGAAATCTTGCCATTTGCAACTATGTGGATGGAACTGGAAGGTATTATCCTAAGTGAAATTAGTCAGAGAAAGACAAAAATTATATGACTTCACTCATATGAGGACTTTAAAAGACAACAGACGAATATAAGGGAAGGGAAACAAAAATAATATAAAAACAGGGAGGGGGACAAAATGTAGGAGACTCTTAAACATGGAGAACAAACAGAGGGTTATTGGAGGGGTTGTGGGGGGGGATGGGCTAAATGGGTAAGGGACATTAAGGAATCTATTCCTGAAATCACTCTTTCACTATATGATAACTAATTTGAATGTAAATTTAAAAAATAAATTAAGTAAATTTTTTTCAAATAAAATAATAAAATTAAAAATTAAAAAATTGACACATAAAAAGATGCTCAACATCACTCATCATCAGGGAAATACAAATCAAAACTACAATGAGATACTACATCACGCTTGTCAGAATGGCTAAAATTAACAACACATGAATAACCAGTTGTAGGTGAGGATGTAGAGGAAGAAAAACACTCTTAAAATGTTGGTGGGAGTGAAAACTGGTGTAGCTATTCCTAAATAAACTAAAAATAGGATTACCCTACAAGCCAGAAATTTCACTATTAGTTATTTACCCAAAGGATATAAAAATGCAGATTTGGAGAAGTTCATGCACCCAATGTTTACAGCAGCATTATCAACAATAACAAACGTATGGAGAGAACCCAAATGTCCATAGACTGATGAATGGATAAAGAATATGTGGTATGTATGTATGTATGTATATATGTGTATGGATGTGTATATATATACACATATATATATATATATATAAAACTCAGCCATCAAAAAGAATGAAATCTTGCCATTTGCAAGGAGGTGGAGGGAACTAGAATGTATTATGCCATCAAAATAAGTTAATCAAGAAAGAAAAATACCATATTATTTCACTCCTATGTAGAATTTAAGAGACAAATCAGATGTCATATGGGAAGGAGGGAAAGAGAAGAGAGGGTAACAAACCATAAGAAACTTAATGATAGAAAACTGTGGATTGATGGAAGGAGATGATGGGAGATGGGTTAGATGAGTTATGGGTATTAAGGAGGACACTTGTTGTGATGAGCACTGGGTGTTTTGTTTAAGGGATGAATCACTGAATCCTACTCCTGAAACTAATATTGTGTTGTATGTTAACTAATATATAAATAAAAATTGCAACAAAATAAAATAAAATATCCAGTTCCTAAGGAAAAAAAATTATAAGGAATGAAAAGAAACATGAAAATATGACCAACACACCAGAAAAGAGAGAAATCAACAGAAAGGACATGTAACAGTGACGGTATGCCAAATGTAAGAGGAAAACATTTGAAACTATCCATTATAAATATGTTAATAGAACTAAATAATACACAAGAAACACTTGATTAAAGAAGTAAGAAGGTATGACATTGTTGATCAAAAAGATAATAAATAGAATTAAAAAACAATTTTTTATTGTTTTTTTTTTAATTTTTGAGACATAGAGAGACAGAGAGTGAGCAGGGAAGGGGCAGAGAGTGAGTGGGACACAGAATCTGAAGCAGGTTCTGGGCTCCAAGCTCTCAGCACAGAGCCTGACACGGGGCTCAAACTCACAAACTGAGAGATCATGACCTGAGCCGAAGTCGAATGTCCAACTGAGCCACCCAGGTGCCCCCTAAGAAAACAAATTTTAAATGAACTTACTGTAAATTCTAGACTTGAAAAATACTATAACTGAAGTAAACTAGTTACTACAAGGGATCAAGAGTAGATTTATTACTGAAAAAATAATCAGCAAACTTAAATATAAATTGATAGAGATTATGCAAACTGAGCAACAAAGAGAAAAAAATGATGAGAAATAAAGTTTCAGAGAAATGCAAGACATCATTGAGAATGTCAAAATTCACCTAACAGAAATATCAGGAGAGAGAAAGAAGCTGAAGATAAATATTCAAAGATACAATAGCCAAAACTGTTTTAAATGTATTTTAAAAATGACAACACACATATCCCAGAAGTTCTATGAAATCCCTGTATGATAAACTCAGAGACTCACAGACATATCAGAGTAAAAATGCTGAAAATCAACAAGGAGAAAATTTCGAAAGCTTCAAGCTTCAAGCTTCAAGCTACATATCATTTATAAGGGAACTCCAGTAAGATTAAGAGCTGATGTCTCAGGAGAAATAGTGGAGGTCAGAGTCAGTGAGATAGCACACTTAAATTTCTCAAGGAAAAACACTGTCAAACAAGAATTTTGTATCCAGCAAAGATAACGTGTAAAAAATAAGGCAAAATAAACACTTTCAGATAAAAATTAAGAAAATCCAAATTTCTGGAAAGAAATCAGAGTAGGAGGATCCTGAGCTCACCTCCACCCATAGACACACTGAGATAGCTACATTAGAGAAACTAACTCTGAAATGAGCTAAAGAGTAGTAGAACAGACTTTTCACAGTTAATCAGAGAAAGGAGGCAACATTGAAAAGGATAGGAGGGATAGAGACTCAGGCACCAAATGCCCAATGACACCAACTACAAATGGAAGGGATACCACAAGCACAGAGAAACAACAAGATCAGACCCCACAGCAGGTACCACAGGCAAAAGGGACATGTACTAGGAAGACAAGCCACCATAACATCTGGCTTTGAAAAACAGTGGGGCTTAACATTGTGAGTTTGTACAATCACAGAGGCTTAGCTCCAAGTAAATTCAAATCAGTGACATTAGCTCCAGGAGAACCAGAGGGCAGCAGGAAACAGAGTTCCCACACTTAAAGAGTCAGCATAACAAATAACCTGACTCAGACATGACAGACAAACCTTAGGTTGAAAATCATTTGGAGTAGTGAAGGAGATATATTCACTAGTCCCATAACATGTGCTGAAGGGCCAGGAATCTTTAGGAGACTTCACCAAGAAGAAAAGTGCTGGTGGGTGCCATGTATCTCAACCCCCTTACCCCAGCCTAGATAGCCAAACAGTTACAGGAAACAATGCTAGCACTTCCCACCTATCTTGCTAGCACATCATGCCCTGACACATGTTCCTCTGAAAATTCAACACATCTAACTCTTTCTACTCCACAGTCATTCCTCCAAAGCAACCCAGAAAGGAAGACGATTCCTCATAGGAAATGGCTTGGGAAAGTAAGATAGTCCAAATTTTGTGAGTTCATGCAAACAGTGGAGCTTGGGGCGCCTGGGTGGCGCAGTCGGTTAAGCGTCCGACTTCAGCCAGGTCACGATCTCGCGGTCCGTGAGTTCGAGCCCCGCGTCAGGCTCTGGGCTGATGGCTTGGAGCCTGGAGCCTGTTTCCGATTCTGTGTCTCCCTCTCTCTCTGCCCCTCCCCCGTTCATGCTCTGTCTCTCTCTGTCCCAAAAATAAATAAAAAACGTTGAAAAAAAAAAAAAAAAAAACAACAGTGGAGCTTGAGTTGAAAGGTCATTAGTCTTGTCTCAGTGAAAGCCTGGAGGGAATTGTGCAGCTCTTGGGAGGGAAGGTATGGAAAACAACCCATTGACATACAGCATGCAAACAACAATCTGAAGAGTGATTGGGGCACACAGTGGGGAAGTAATTTACTTTTTTATCAGCATGTTCCAGAGAGGAGATATTCACCGAGAGACCCCTCTGGGAACAAAGGAACTGCCCAGCACCATTTCTCTACCCAACTCCTCAGCATAAGCACTGGGCCACCTGTGGGAATCAGCACAGCATTGACACTCACAACCTAACTTGCTTACACCAAGCTCCAACTCCCCATGTTCAGATGGAACTGCTCTTTCCAGTCACATTTGCTTCATTCCCAGAGTGGCAGACATCCTCCTCCAGAACATCAGCTTAAACTCCTGCCAACACTGAATCTCTTGAACTGGGACTTTTGCAGGGCCTCAGTCCTAGCAGCAGTGACAATGGGTTTCATTTCAGAAGCAGACAAGAACACACCTAGTCACAACTGGCCATGAAAATTCATGCCAGCGACAAAACACTGCCCACAACAGGCAAAGAGAATCACTGCAGAGAACTGGTCTGAATGATAAAGTAGCTAGGACACAACAGCAAAGTACATGCAGCACATATTGGAGATACTCCTAGAAGAGCAAGGTCCAGGGGAACAAAGGGACACTACACAGCAAGGTACTGTAGGACCTCTTCTTCATAATGCATTTCCCCTCAAGAATAAGAGATGTAGCTTAATTTCCTAACACATAGACACAGGCACAGACACAGACATTTAGAAAAAATGAGAAGCCTGGGGAATTTACCTCAAATGAAAGAACAGGACAAGGCCACAGCCTTGTGAAGACCTAAGTGAAACAGATATTACTAACATGCCTGAAGAGAATTTAAATATATGATCATAGAGATACTGAAATTGAGAAAGAGGGGAAGGCATCAGTGAGAACCTTAACATAGAGATAAGGAATAACATGTCAGAGATAAAGGGTACAATAAAGTGAAATAAGAAACACACCTGATGCAATGAGTAGCAGACCGGAAGAAGTAGATAAACTAACTAATGACCTAGAAGACAGTAATAATACATAATACATAATGGAAAGTAATAATTATGAACAAAAGGGAAAAAAGAAATATGCAAAATGAGAATAGACTTAGGGAACGTGGTGACTCCATCAAATGTAATAACATTCATATTATAGGAGTCTCAAATAAGAGAGAAAAAAGAAAGAGAGAAAATTCATTTGAATAAGTAATAGCTGAAAATATCCCTAAACAGATATCCAGATCCAGTATGCGCAATGAAACCAAAACAAAATTAGCAAAGGTCTGAACCAAGATATATTGCAATTAAAATGGTAAAATATAGTGATACAGACAAATCTTGAAGGCAACAATAGAAAATAAGAGTTGCATACAAGAGAAACTTGAAACTTCATAAGGCTATCAATGGATTTGTCAGCAGAAACTTTCTAAATCAGAAGGGATAATATACTCAAAGTGCTGAATGTTAAAAATCTGCATCCAAGAATATTGTATCCAGCAAGTCTATCATTCAGAATAGACAGAGAGAAAAAGAGTTTCCCAGACAAACAAAAACTAAAGGAATTCATGACCACTAAATCATTTGTGCAAGAAATATTAAAGGGGACTATACGAGGGGAAAGGAAGATAAAAAAGTGACTGTATGAAGGTAAGAGATAGAAAAGCAGTAAAAAAGAATACTTTCATAAAAAATCAGTGAAGGAACTCACAAAATTAAAGGATGTAAAATATGACACCGTATACCTAAAATGTGGTGGGTGGAGGAGTAAAGAAGTGGTTCAAGAGTCATCTGGCTGGCTTAGGTGGTTAAGTGTCTGACTCTGACTCGGGTCATGATCTCATGGTTTGTGGTTTTGAGCCCCACATCAGGCTCTGTTCTGACAGCTTGGAGCCTGGACTCTGTTTTGGATTCTGTGATTCTGTGTCTCTCTCTCTCTCTGCTCTCCCCCCGCTCAAGCTCTCTCTCTCTCTCTCTCTCTCTCTCTCTCTTTCTCTCTCTCTCTCTCCCTCTCTCTTTCCTCTCTCTCTAACATAAATAAAAAATTATAAAAACAAGAATTGGTTCAAATTTAAGCATTCATCAACTTAAAATTGACTGCCATATACAGAATATATATACAACCTAATGGTAACCACAAAACAAAAGCCATTGATAAATACACAAAGAATAAAGAGGAAGAAATCCACATATATAAATAAAGAAAACAAGCAAACTATGAAAGAAAGACAAGAAAGGATGAGAGAAAATATTCACAAAAAACAACAAACAAGTAATAAAATGGAAATAAATACATGTTTATTAATAATTATTTAAATGTAAATGGAATAAATGATCCAATAAAAAGACATAGGAAAACAGAATGTTAAAAAAACAACTATCTACATTCTGCCTACAAGAGACTCAATTTAGACATACAGACATCTGCAATTTGAAAGTGAAAGATGGAGAAATATCTATCATGCAAATAGATGTCAAAAGAAAGCTGGAGTAGTAATACTAATATTGGATAAAATACTTTAAAACAAGACTGTAATGACAGACAAATAAGGGCATTATGTAATAATGAAAAGCACAATCCAAAAAGAAGATATAACAATTGTAAATATTTTTACAGCCTACATGGAAGCAGTCTAACACATAAAACAGTTAATAACAAAGTAAGTAATCAATAATAAGACAATAGTAGCAGGGGTCTTTAACACCTCACTCAAATCAATGGACATATCATCTAAACAGAACATCAGAGGGTCACCTGGGTGGCTCAGTTAAGCATCCAACTTAGGCTCAGGTCATGATCTCATGGTTCATGGGTTTGAGCCCCGTGTCAGGCTCTGTGCTGACAGCTCAGAGCCTGGAGCCTGCTTAGGGTTCTGTGTCTCCCTCTCTCTGCCCCTCTCTGCTTGTGCTCTGTCTCTCTCTGTCTCAAAAATAAACATTAAAAATTAAAAAACAAACAGAACATCAGAAAGGAAACAATGGCTTTGAATGACATACTAGGCCAGATGGATTTAACACATATATTTAGAACATTCCATCCTAAAACAGCCAAAAACACATTCTTTCCAAGTGCACATGGAACATTCTCCAGAAGAGATCACATATTAGGCCACAAAATGAGTTTCAACAAATACAAAAAGATTAATATCATACCATGCTTCTTTTCTGAATACAATGCTGTGAAGCTAGAAGTCAACCACAAGAAAAAATCTGGAAATATCACAAACACATGGAGGTTAAATAACATGCTACTAAATAAAGAATGGGTCAACCATAAAATAAAAGAATTAAAAATAAATATGAAAATAAAACAGAATGGTTCAAAACACTTGGGATGCAGCAAAATCTGTTCCAAGATGGAAGTATATAGCAATTCATCAAAAAGCAAGAAAAATCTCAAATAAACGACTTAACCCTACACCTACAGAAGCTAGAAAAAAGAAGAAACAAAGCCAAATCAGGAGATGGAAGTAAGCAATAAAGATTTGTTCAAAAATAAATGATATAGAAAGTAGAATGACAATAGAACAGATTAATGAAATCAGGAGCTTGTTCTTTGAAAAATCAATTAAATTGATCAACTTCTAGTCAGGCATATCAAAAAGTGTGAGAGAGAGAAGAGAGAAGAGAGAAAAGAGAAGAGAGAGAGAGAGAGAGAGAGAGAGATGGAAAGGACTCAAATAAATAAAATCACAAAGGAGAAAGAAATAACAACCAACACCACAGAAATACAAGCAATTTTAAGAGAATATTATTAAATTACAAAAAAAACATAACCGACCAAAACCAAAACAGAAAGAAATAGAAAATTTAAACACACTAATTACCACCAAAAAATTAAATCAGTAATCAAAAAACAAAAACAAAAAAACCTCAAAACAAACAAAACTCATGGACCAGCTGGCTTTACAGGAAATGTCTGCAAAACATTTAAAGGAGAGTTAATATTTATTTTTCTCCTACGTTTGCAAGAAATAGAAAAAAGGAAGGAAAACTTCCAAATTCATTCCATGAGGCCAGCATTACCTTATACCAACATCACGTAAAGACACCACAAAAAAGAGAAATACAGGCCAATATCCCTGACAAACATGTGCAAAAATCTTCAACAAAATACTAGCAAGCTGAGTCTAATAACAAATTTAAGAAATTATACACCATATTCAAGGGGCTTTTATTCCCGTGTGGCAAGGGTAGTACAATATTCACAAATCAATCAACGTGATACATCACATTAATATGAGAAAGTATATGAACTATATGATCATTGCAATAGATGAAGAAAAAGCATTTGACAAAATATAATATCAATTGATGATAAAAACCTTGAGGGGCGCCTGGGTGGCGCAGTCGGTTAAGCGTCCGACTTCAGCCAGGTCACAATCTCGCGGTCCGTGAGTTCGAGCCCCGCGTCAGGCTCTGGGCTGATGGCTCGGAGCCTGGAGCCTGTTTCTGATTCTGTGTCTCCCTCTCTCTCTGCCCCTCCCCCGTTCATGCTCTGTCTCTCTCTGTCCCAAAAATAAATAAAAAACGTTGAAAAAAAAATTTTTAAAAAAACCTTGAAAAATGTAGGCTTAGTGAGAACATACCTCAACATAATAAAGGTCATTTATAAAAAACCCACACCTAACATTAATGAGGAAAAACTAAGAACTTTTCCCCTAAGGTTAGAAAGAAGACAAGGACATCCACTCTCACCATTTTTATTAAACATAGTACTGGAAGTCCTAACCACAGCAATCAGACAACAAAACGAAACAAAAGGCATCCAAAACAGTAAAATTTCACTCTTTGTAGATGACATCATACTCTAGATAGAAAGCTCAAAGACCCCACCAAAAAACTGCTAGAACTTATAAATTAATTCGGTAAGGTTGCAGGATGCAAAATCAATGTACAGAAATCTGTTGCATTTCTATACACAATGATGAAGCAGCAGAAAGAGAAATTAAGAATACACGCCCATTTACAATTGCATCAAAAATAGTAAAATACTTAGGAATACACCTAACCAAAGAGATGAAAGACCTATGCTTTGAAAACTACAAAACACTGGTGAAAAAAAATAAAGATGACACAAAGAAATGTAAAGACATTCCATACTCGTGGGTGAGAAGAACCAATATTTCTAAAATGTCTATACTACCAAAAGCAATCTACACATTTAATGCAATCCTTATCAAAATACCAGCAGCATTTTTCAGACCTAGATAAAATCATCCTAAAGTATGTATGCAGATAAAAATGGCACCAAATATCCAAATCAATCTTGAAAAGAAAAAGTAAAACTGGAGGCATCACTATTCAGGACTTTAAGTTATATTACAAAGCTGTAGGGATTAAAGCAGTATAATGCTGGCACAAACATGGTCACATAGATCAATAGAACAAAATAGAAAACCCATAAATTAATCCAAAACTATATGGTCAATTAATCTTTCACAAAGCAGGAAAGAATATACAATGGAAAAATTTTAATTGATGAAACACTTAAACGTGAGACAGGAAACCATCAAAATCCTAGAAGAGAACACAGGAAGTAACCTCTTTGACATGGCCAGTAACAACTTCTTTCTAGGTGTGCCTCTTGAAGCAAGGGAAACAAAAGGAAAATTAAACTATTGGGACTTCATCAAAATAAAAACTTCTGCGCAGTGAAATAAACAATCAACAAAACTAAAGGACAACCTATGGAATGGGAGAACATAATTTCAAAAGAAAGATCTGCTAAAGGGATACTATAAAAAATATATAAAGAACTTAGAAAACTCAATACCACAAAAATGAATAATCCAATTAAATATTGGCAGAAGACATGAATAGACATTTTTCCAAAGAAAACATAAACATGTCAAACAGAAACATGAGAACATGCTCAGCATAAGTGATTATCAGGTAAATCCAAATCAAAACTACAATTTGATATCATCTTACTCCAGTCATAATAGCTAAAATCAGCAACACAAGGAAAAATGAGTATTGGTAAGGATGCAGAGAAAAGGGAACCCTCCTTTACTGTTGATGGGAATGATAAGTGTTACACCCACTCTGGAAAACATTACAGGTGTTCCTCAAAACTTTTAAAATAAAACTACCTTACAACCCAGCAAATGCACTACCAGGTATTTACCCAAAGAATACAAAAACCGGTAATTCAAAGGGATACATGAACCTTATTTCTATAGCAGCATTGTTTACAGTATCCAAGATATGAAAGTAGCCCAAGTGTCCATCCAAAAATGAGTGGAGACAAAGAATATCATGTGATATATATATGTGTATATATATATATACACATATATATATATACATATATATATATATGCCATAAAAATGGCTAATAAAAAGGCTAGATAAATATATATATATTTATTAGCCATAAAAAAGAATGAGAACCTGCCATTTGCAACCCCTTGGATGGGCCTAGATAGTATAATGATAAGTAAATTAAGTGAGACAAAGAAATACAAATGCTATGTGATTTCATTCCTATGTGGAATTTTGGAAACAAAACAAAGAAGCAAATAAACAAAAAGAGGCAAACAAAGAAAATGGACTCTTAAATTCAGAGGACAACCTGGTGGTTTCCAGAAGGGATATGGGTGGGAATGGGTGAAATACATAAAAAAATAAAGACACATATTTTGAAAGTAAAATGATTGAAAAATATATCATGCAAATAACAGCCACATGAAAACTGGAGTGGATATGCTACTATCAGACTTAGGGATTAAACAAAAAGTTTTATTAGAAATTATGATAAATGAGGAGGTCATGGGTGGCTTAGTTGGTTAAACATTTGACTTCAGCTCAGGTCATGATGTTGCAGTCATGAGTCTGAGCCCTGCATCAAGCTCTGTGCTGACAGCTCAGAGCCTGGAGCCTGCTTCGGATTCTGTGTCTCCCTCACTCTCTGCCCTTCCACAGATCATTCATATTCTCTCTCTCTCTCTCTCTCTCTCTCTCTCTCTTTTCAAAAAGAAATAAGCATTTAAAAATTTAAAGAAATCCATGGAAGATGTCAGTGTAGGAGGACGCTGGGCTCACCTCGTCCTGCTGATCACTTAGATTCCACCCACATCTGCCTAAGCAACCCAGAAAACCACCAGAAGACTACAGGACAGACTCTGTAGAGCCAAGCATAGACAAGAGGCCCACGGAAGAGGGTAGGAAGGGTGGAGAAATTGTGGGCACTACACAAACTGGCAGGAGGGAGCCCGGGCAGTGGAGGGGCAGCCCATTGGGCAAGGCAGAGCCCCTGAAGACTGGCTTGCAAAAGTAGAGGGGACAGACTCCATGAGTTCTGACAGCCAGTGGGACTTAATATCTGGAATGTTAAAAGTCAACAGCTCTGCTCTCAGAGAGCAGAGACAGTGAGAGGACACCAGGAGGGAGAGTTGCTGAGCCCCAGAAGACAGAGCTCAAATCAGCAGGGACTAAGGCTCTGGCAAGTGCCATCTCCCTCTCCCATCCCCCAGGCTAAATCCCAAAGGGAACCAGTTCCCGTCACCGAACTTGCTTGCACCGTGAAAACACAACTTTGTGCTTCTGTGGATCCATCCCCCTGACAGGCCTGCCTCCCATCCAGTGCTGCAGTGACCCTCCTACATGGGACCACTTAGGGCAAAGTGAGCTAAGCCTGCCCCTCCTACCTCTGTGCACCCTGCGGATCAACCCCAGCTAATACGCCAGATCGCATCAAAGCAGCACCACAAGCCTGGCACTGTGCAAGCAGCGCAGACAGGGACCACACCACTCCACAGTGAGTCCTGCCCCTGGGAGAGGGGAAGATAAGGTACACACCAGTCTGACTGTGGCCCCAGCAGTGGGCTGGGGGCAGACATTGGGTCTGACTGCGGCCCCACCCACCAATACAAGTTGTTCTGGACAGTATAGGGGAAGTGCCCTGCAGTTTGGAGCCACCCCAGGGACTATCCAAAATGATGAAACGGAAGGACTCTCCTCAAAAGAAACTCCAGGAAGTAGCGACAGGTAACGCATTGATCAAAAACGATTTAAGCAATATAACAGAACGAGAATTTAGAAAAAGGAGTCATAAAATTAATCACTGGGCTTGAAAAAAGCATACAAGACTGCGGACAATCTATTACTACAGAGATCAAGGGACTAAAAAATAGTCGTGAGGAGCTAAAAAATGCTATAAATGAGGTGTAAAATAAAATGGAGCCAGCCATAGCACAGATTTAAGAGGCAGAGGAGAGAATAGGTGAATTAAAAGATAAAATTATGGAAAAAGAGGAAGCTGAGAAAAAGAGAGATAAAAAAAAATCCAGGAGTATGAGGGAAGAATTAGAGAACTAAGTGATGCAATCAAATGGAACAATATCCATATCATAGGAATTCCAGAAGAGGAAGAGAGAGAGAAAGGGACTGAAGGTGTACTTGAACAAATCATAGCTGAGAACTTCCCTGATCTGGGGAAGGAAAAAGGCATGGAAATCCAAGAGGCACAGAGAACTTCCTTCAGACGTAACTTGAATCGATCTTCTGCATGACATATCATAGTCAAACTGGCAAAATACAAGGATAAAGAGAAAATTCTGAAAGCAGCTAGGGATAAACACGCTCTAACATGTAAAGGGAGACCGATAAGACTAGTGATGGATCTATCTACTGAAACATGCCAGGCCAGAAAGGAATGTCAGAAAATCTTCAACGTGATGAACAGAAAAAAATATGCAGCCGACAATCCTTTATCCAGCAAGTCTGTCATTTAGAATAGAAGGAGAGATAAAGGTCTTCCCAAACAAACAAAAACTGGAGGAATTCATCACCACTAAACCAGCCCTACAAGAGATCCTAAGGGGGATCCTGTGAGACAAAGTACCAGAGACATCGCTACAAGCATGAAACCTACGGACATCACAATAACTCTAAACCCATATCTTTCTATAGTAACACTGAATGTAAATGGACTAAATGCTACAACCAAAAGTCATAGAGTATCAGAATGGACAAAAAAAACAAGACCCATCTATTCGCTGTCCACAAGAGACTCATTTTAGACCTGAGGACACCTTCAGATTGAAAGTAATGGCATGGAGAACTATCTATCATGCCACTGGAAGGCAAAAGAAAGCTGGAGTAGCCATACTTATATCAGACAAACTAGACTTTAAATTAAAGGCTGTAACAAGAAATGAAGAAGGGCATTATATAATAATTACATAGTCTATCCATCAGGAAGAGCTAACAATTATAAATGTCTATGCACCAAATACAAGAGCCCCCAAATATTTAAAACAATTAATCACAAACACAAGCAAATTTATTGTTAAGAATGTGGTAATTGCAGGGGACTTTAATACCCCACTTACAACAGTGAATAGATCATCTAGACACAGGATCAATAAAGAAACAAGGGCCCTGAATGATACATTGGATCAGATGGACTTGACAGATATATTTTGAACTCTGCATCCCAAAGCAACAGAATGCACTTTCTTCTGGAGTGCACATGGAACCTTCTCCAAGATAGATCACATACTGGGTCACCAAACAGCCCTCATAAGTATACAAGAATTGAGATCATACCATGCACACTTTCAGACCACAATGCTATGAAACTTGAAATCAACCACAGGAAAAAGTCTGGAAAACCTCCAAAAGCATGGAGGTTAAAGAACACCCTATTAAAGAATGAATGGGTCAACCAGGCAATTAAGGGAAGAAATTCAAAAATATATGGAAACAAATGAAAATAAAAAGGCAACAATCCAAACGCTTTGGGATGTAGCAAAGGCAGTCCTGAGAGGAAAATACATTGCAATCCAGGACTATGTCCAGAAACAAGAAAAATCCCAAATACAATATCTAACAGCACACCTAAAGGAAATAGAAGCAGAACATCAAAGACACCCCAAACCCAGCAGAAGAGAAATAATAAAGATCAGAGCAGAAATAAACAATACAGAATCTTAAAAAACTGTAGAGCAGATCAATGAAACCAAGAATTTTTTTCGTGAATAAATAAACAAAATTGATAAACCTCTAGCCAGGCTAATCAAAAAGAAAAAGGAGATGACCCAAATAGAAAAAGTCATGAATCAAAGTGGAATTATTACAACGAATCCCTCAGATACAAGCAATGATCAGGGAATACTATGAAAAATTATATGCCAACAAACTGGACAACCTGGAAGAAATGGACAAATTCCTAAACATCCACACACTTCCAAAACTCAAACAGGAAGAAATAGAAAGCTTGAACAGACCCATAACCAGTGAAGAAATTGAATCAGTTATCAAAAATCTCCCAAAAAATAAGAGTCTAGGACCACATGGCTTCCCTGGGGAATTCTACCAGACATTTAAAGCAGAGATAATACCTATCTTTCTCAAGCTATTCCAAAAAATAGAAAGGGAAAGAAAACTTCCAGACTCATTCTATGAAGCCAGCATTACTTTGATTCCCAAACCAGACAGAAACCCAGTAAAAAAAGAGTACTATAGGCCAATATCCCTGATGAATATGGATGCAAAAGTCCTCAACAAGACACTAGCAAATCGAATTCAACAGCACATAAAAAGAATTATGCACCAAGATAAAGTATGATTCATTCCTGGGCTGCATGGCTAGTTCAACATTCGCAAATCAATCAGTGTGATACATCATATTAATTAAAGAAAAGAGAAAAGAAAAGGAAAGAAAAGAAAAGAAAAGGAAAGGAAAGAACCTTATAATCCTGTCAATCGATGCAGAAAAAACATTTGACAAAATTCAGCATCCTTTATTAATGAAAATCCTCAAGAAACTTGGGATAGAAGGAATATACTTAAACCTCATAAAAGCCATTTATGAAAAGTCCACAAGTAATATCATCCTCAATGGGGAAAAACTGAAAGCTTTCCCCCTGAGATCAGGAACACGACAGCGATGTCCACTCTCACCGCTGTTGTTTAACATAGTGCTGTCAGTGCTAACATCAGCAGTCAGACAACAAAAGGAAATCAAAGGCATCAAAATTGGCAAAGATGAAGTTAAGCTTTCACTTTTTGTAGATGACATGATATTATACATGGAAAACCTGAAGACTCCACCAAAAGTCTGCTAGAACTGATACATGATTCAGCAAAGTCGCAGGATACAAAATCAATGTACAGAAATCAGTTGCGTTCTTATACACTAATAATGAAGCAACAGAAAGACAAATAAAGGACATGACCCCATTCACAATTGCATAAAATACCTACGAAAAAACCTAACCAAAGATGTAAAATATCTGTATGCTGAAAACTATAGAAAGCTGATGAAGGAAATTGAAGATACCAAGACATGGAAAAACATGCCATGCTCATGGATTGGAAGAAGAAATATTGTTAAAATGTCAATACTACCCAAAGCTATCTACATGTTCAATGCAATCCCAATCAAAATTGCACCAGCATTCTTCTCAAATCTAGAACAAGCAATCTTAAAATTTGTATGTAACCCCAAAATACCCCAAATAGCCAAAGTAATACTGAAGAAGACCAAAGCGGGAGGCATCACCATCCCAGACTTTACCCTCTACTACATAGCTGTATTCATCAAGACAACATGGTATTGGCACAAAAACAGACACATAGACCAATGGAATACAATAGGAACTCTAGAATTGGACCCACAAAAGTATGACCAGCTAATCTTTGACAAAGCAGCATAGAATATCCAATCAAGAAAAGACAGTCTCTTTAACAAATAGTGCTGGGAGAACTGGACAGCAACATGCAGAAGGATGAAACTAGACACTTTCGTACAGTATTTACAAAAATAAATTCAAAATGGATAAAGGACCTGAATGTGAGACAGGAAACCATCAAAACCCTAGGGGAGAAAACAGGCAAAAACCTCTCTGACCTCAGCCGCAGAAATTTCTTACCTGACACATCCCCAAAGTCAAGGGAATTAAAAGCAAAATTGAACTACTGTGACCTCATGAAGATAAAAAGCTTCTGCACTGCAAAGGAAACAATCATCAAAACTAAAAGGCAACCAACGGAATGGGAAAAGATATTTGCAAATGACATATCGGACAAAGTGCTAGTATCCAAAATCTATCAAGAACTCATCAAACTCCACACCCGAAAAACAAATAATCCAGTGAAGAAATGGTCAGAAAACATGAATCGACACTTCTCTAAAGATGACATCCTGATGGCCAACAGGCACATGAAAAGGTGCTCAATGTTGCTACTCATCAGGGAAATACAAATCAAAACCACACTCAGATATCACCTCACGTTGGTCAGAGTGGCTAAAATGAACAAATCAGGAGACTATAGATGCTGGCGAAGATGTGGAGAAATGGGAACCCTCTTGCACTGTTGGTGGGAATGCAAACTGGTGCAGCCGCTCTGGAAAACAGTCTGGAGTTTCCTCGAAAAATTTTTTAAAAATGTACCCTATGACCCAGCAATAGCACTGCTAGGAATTTACCGAAGGGTTACAGGAGTGCTGATACATAGGGGCACTTGTACCCCAATGTTTATAGCAGCACTCTCAACAATAGCCAAATTATGGAAAGAGCCTAAATGTCCATCAAATGATGAGTGGATACAGAAATTGTCATTTATATACACAATGGAATACTATGTGGCAATGAGAAAGAATGAAATCTGGCCTTTTGTATCAATGTGGATGGAACTGGAGAGTGTTATTCTAAGTGAAATAAGTCATACAGAGAAAGACAGATACCATATGTTTTCACTCATATGTGGATCCTGAGAAACTTATCAGAAGCCCTGGGGGGAAGGGAAAGGAAAAGAATAGGTTAGAGAGGGATGGAGCCAAAACCTAAGAGACTCTTAAAAACTGAAAACAAACTGAGGGTTGATGGGAGGTGGGAGGGAGTGGAGGGTAGGTGATGGGTATTGAGGAGGGCACCTGTTGGGATGAGCACTGGATGTTGTATGGAAACCAATTTGACATTAATTTTCATATTTAATAAAAAGAAAAAACTCAACAGGGAAATAAAAACATCAGAACAAATGAAAGTGGAAAAACAATATACCAAATATTGTGGGAGAATTCCAATCAGTTCTGAAAGGAAATTTATAGAAATAAATGCAAATATTAAGAAATAAGAAGGGAGCTTTGGAAGATGACAAAGTAGGAGAATCTTAAGCCCACCTTGTCTCATGCATACAACTAGATAACAGACACATTAGTGTAACTAACCCATAAAATGAACTAAAGCCTGGCAGAACAGGCTCTTCACAGTTAATTTTAGACAGAAGACCACATTAAAAATTGTTAGGACAGAGAGCTTCTCAGTAACAAAAATAGCCTGTGAGACTAACCACAAATGGGAAAAACACCACAAGTACAGAGAAGGGAGAGGAACAGACCCACTAGACATCCCAAAAGTAGGGAACCTACACTGGGAAGACAAGTACCCATAACATTTGGCTTTGAAAACCAGAGTGGCTTAACTTTGTGAGTTTTTTTTTTATTCAATGAAGCTTAACATTTATCACTTTAAAAAGCAGTAAGGCTGGCTCTGGGATAGCTGAGGGCTATAGGAAACAGTCCCAGTCCTGAAAGACCCAGCGTAACACACAACCCCATTAAGATACAGCATAGAAACAGTAGTTCAAAAAGTGCTTGGGGTATATCAGAAGATTTATTTACCAATCTCAGGACATGAACTGGTGGGGCAGGGACCTTTATGAGACCTCTCCAAGAACAAAAGACCTGGTGGGCACCATTTCTCTCCCTCTCCCCTCAAGAGCCTAAATATCTGGACATCTTCTGGAACCAGTGCAAACACTCTGGTCCTAGCTTGATAACATTGTGGATCCCGCCTCCATATTCTCTTGCAGGCTTGCCTCATCCAACCTGCTCCACTTAGCAGGAGTCTTCCCAAAGTGGCTTCAGTTCTCATCCTGCAATCAGACCAATGCATATCTTTCTAATACCACACACCCTGCCACCATGCTCTTGTGGACTGCCCCATCCAACCCATTTCATTTGGCAGGAGCCCATCCAAAGCTACACCAGACATGTCTCATCCTGAAATTGACCCCAACAGTTGCCAGGACCACTCCAATGTGACACTAGCCCCAAGAAGAGGGAGAAGACAGCCACGCACATCAGTGAGACTATAGTCCCAGCAGTGGGCTGGGGGAAGGCATCTGATCTGACTGCTGGCTGCTCCATCAAGAGAAACCTCACATGGGACAACACAAACAGACAGCTTTTTATTTCAGGGTCATAGCAACTCCAACAGATAGACTGGGGGCAAATATCTGCTCTGACTAAAGGCCCAGCCACCAATGAAAGCCTCACAGGAAAGAACATAGGAAGAGCACTCTCTTGTTTGGTGTGTCCACAGTTATGGCAAATGGACTGAAGGCAGGCATCTGGTCTGACCCAACTCAAGCCCAAGGAAGCTCAAGACTGGCCCCTCAATAGCATAGTGACAAAACCCTGTCCACAACAAAGAGGGCTATTCCAGCTGACTGGATTGAAGGCAAACATGAATAAACCACAGTAGTAGGTCACATGTAACACACATAGGAGACACGCCTTAAGTGCCAGCTTCTGATGAACAGGGGACATTGACTAGAGGGCACTACAAGATCTCTTTCATGAAGCTACTACTTTCAAAATTGGGAGATGTACCTGAGTTTTGTAATACATAGAAATAGACACAGAGAGTTAGACAAAAGGAGGAAACCAAAGAATATGTCCCATATGAAATAACAAGGTAAAAATCGTAGCAAAACAGCTAAATAAAATAGAAATAAGCTATATTCTTGTTAGGGAATTCAAATTAATGGCGATTAAGATACTTTTTGGACTTGTGAAAAGAGCACAGGATCTCAGTGTGACCTTTCACAAAGAAATAAAAAAATATGAAAAAAAATCAGAGATGAAAAACTCAGTGATTGATATCAAAAATACACTAAAGGGATTAAGTAGACTAGAGGAAGGAGGAAAACAGATTAGTAAAATGGAAGATAGAGTGATGGAAAGCAATCATACAGAACAGAAAATAGGAAAAAAAAAGAATAACAAAAGAGAATAGAGTAAGGGATCTCAGTGACACCATCAGGCAAAATATTTACATTATAATGATCCCAGAAAAGGAAGAGAAAGAAAAAGGGACAGAGAATTTATTTGAAGAGACAATAACTATAAACTTCCCTAATCTGGGAAAGGAAACAGAAATCCAGATGCAGAAGGCACAGACATCAACCTCTGGAACACAGCAAAGTCAGTCATAAGAGAAAAGTATATAGCAACCCAGGCCTTCCTAAAGAAGGAAGAAAGATCTCAGATACACAACCTAACCTTATGCCTTAAAGAGATGGGAAAAGAACAGCAAATTAAACCCGAAACCAGCAGAAAACAGGAAATAATAAAGATCAGAGCAGAAATTAATGCTATCGAAACCAAAAATCAAAAACAAAACAAAACAAAACAGAACACACAAACAAACAACAACAACAACAAAAAAAAAAAACAGTAGAACAGATCAATGAAACCATAAGCTGGTTCTTTAAACGAATTAACAAAATTGATAAACCCATAGCCATTTTGATCAAAAAGAAAAAGGAAAGGAACAAAATAAATAAAATCAAGAATGGAAGAGGAGAGACCACAACCAACACAGCAGAAATTAAAACAATAATACGAGACTATTATGAGCAATTATATGCCAATAAAAAGGGCAATCTGGAAGAAATGACCAATTCCTAGAAACATATACACCACCAAAACTGAAACAGGAAGAAATATAAAATTTGAACAGACCCATAACTAGTAAGGATATCGAATTAGTAACAAAAAATCTCTCAAAAAACAAGAGTCCAGGGCCAGATGGCTTTCCAGGGGGATTCTACTAAACATTTAAGGAAGAGTTAACATCTATTCTCTTGAAGCTGTTCCAAAAAATAGAAATGGAAGGAAAACTTCCAAACTCTTTGTATGCAGCCAGCATTAACTTGATTCCAAAACCAGACTGAGACCCCATTAAAAAGGAGAACTATAGACCAATTTCCCTGATGAACATGGATGCAAAAATCCTCAACAAGATATCAGCCAAATGGATCCAACAATACATTAAAAAAATTATTCACCACAACCAAGCGGGATTTATACCTGGGATGCAAGGCTGGTTCAGTCTCTGCAAAACAATTAACGTGTTTCATCACATCAATTAAAAAAAGACAAGAACCACATGATCCTCTCATTAGATGCAGAGAAATTATTTGACAAAATATAGCATCCTTTCTTGATAAAAACCCTCAAGAAAGTAGGCATAGAAAGAACATACCTCAAGTTCATGAAAACCTTATATGAATGACCCAACGTTAATATGATCTTCAGTGGGGAAAAACTGAGAGCTTTCCCCCTAAGGTCAGGAACAAGACAGGGATGTCCACTCTCACCACTATTATTCAACATAGTATTGGAAGTCTTAGGCTCTGTAATCAGACAACACAAAGAAATAAAAGGTATCCAAATCGTCCAGGAGGAGGTCAAACTTTCACTCTTCGCAGATGACATGATACTCTATATGGAAAACCCAAAGATTCCACAAAAAAATTGTTAGAACTGATTCATGAATTCAGCAAAGTTGCAGGATATAAAATCAATGCACAGAAATTGGTTGCATTCCTATACACCAACAATGAAGCAACAGAAAGAGAAATCAAGGAATTGATCCCATTTACAATTGCACCAAAATCCATAAAATACCTAGGAATAAATCTAACCAAGAGGAAAAAAATCTATACACTGAAAGCTACAGAAAGTTTATGAAAGAAATTGAAGATTTCTTCAATTTCCATAAAAAATGGAAAAAAGATTCCATGCTCCTGGATAGGAAGAACAAATATTGTCAAAATGTCAATCCTACCCAAAGCAATCTACATATTCAATGCAATCCCTATCAAAATAACACCAGCATTCTTCACAGAGCTAGAACAAATAATCCTAAAATTTGTATGGAACCGGAAAAGACCCTGAATAGCCAAAGCAATCTTGAAAAAGAAAACCGAAGCAGGAGGCATCACAATCCTGGACTTCAAGCTATACTACAAAGCTATAATCATCAAGACAGTATGATACTGGCACAAGAACAGATACTCAGATCAATGGAATAGAATAGAGAACCCAGAAATGGACGCACAAACGTGTGGCCAACTAATCTTTGACAAAGCAAAAAAGAATATCCAATGGAATAAATACAGTCTCTTCAGCAAGTGGTGTTGGGAAAACTGGACAGCGACATGCAGAAGAATGAACCTGGACCATTTTCTTACACCATACACAAAAATAAACTCAAACTGGATGAAAGACCTCAATGTAAGACAGGAAACCATCAAAATCCTCAAGGAGAAAGCAGGCAAAAACCTCTTTGATCTTGGCCACAGCAACTGCTTATTCAACACGTCTCCGGAGGCAAGGGAAACAAAAGCAAAAATGAACGACTGGGACCTCATCAAAATGAAAAGCTTCTGCACAGTGAAGGAAACAATCAGAAAAACTACAAGGCAACCAACAGAATGGGAGAAGATATTTGCAAACCACATATCAGATGAAGGGCTAGTATCCAAAATCTATAAAGAACTTATCCAACTCAACGCTCAAAAAACAAATAATCCAGTGAAGAAATGGGCAAAAGATATGAATAAACACTTCTCCAAAGAAGACATCCAGATGGCTAATCAACACATGGAAAAGTGCTCAACATCACTCACCATCAAGAAAATACAAATCAAAACCACAATGAGATAACACCTTAAACCTGTTCAGAATGGCTAACATTAACAACTAAGGAACAACAGATTTTGGCGAGGATGCAGAGAAAGAGATCTCTTTTATATTGTTTGTGGGAATGCAATTTAGTGAAGCCACTCTGGAAAACAATATGTAGGTTCCTCAAAAAACTAAAAATAGAACTACCCTATGACTCAGCAATTGCACTACTAGGTATTTATCCAAGGGATACAGGAGTGCTGTTTCAAAGGGACATATGCACCCTCATGTTTATAGCAGCACTATCAGCAATAGCCAATGTATGGAAAGAGCCCAAATGTTCATTGATGGATGAATGGATAAAGAAGATGTGGTATATATATACAATGGAGTATTTCTTGGCAATCAAAAAGAATGAAATCTTGCCATTTGCAACTATGTGGATGGAACTGGAGGGTATTATGCTAAGTGAAATTAGTCAGGGAAAGACAAAAATCATATGACTTCACTCATATGAGGACTTTAAGAGACAACAGACAAATATAAGGGAAGGGAAACAAAAATAATATAAAAACAGGGAGGGGGACAAAACATAAGTGACTCTTAAATATGGAGAACAAACAGAAGGTTACTGGAGGGGTTGTGGGAGGGGGATGTGCTAAATGGATAAGGGGCATTAAGGAATCTATTCCTGAAATCATTGTTGTACTATATGCTAACTAATTTGGATGAAAAATTTTTTAATTAAAAAAAAAGAAGAAAGCACAGACCCCCCCCCAAAATCAACCCAAGTGTGACCACACGGAGACATATAATAAAATGACAAAAAGTAGTGATAAAGCGAATTTTAAAAGCAACAAGAGAAAAGAAAACAGTTACATACAAGGGAAACCCCATAAGGCTATTATTTAAGTTTCAGCAAAAACTTTGCATGTCAGAAGGGGTGGCATGATATAGTCAAAGTACTGAAAGGAAAAAAAAAAACCCTGTAACCAACAATACTCTACCCAGTAAGGCGATAATTCAGAATTGAGGGACAGAAAAAGGGCGTGTCATACAAACAAAAGTTGAAAGAATTCATTACTAATAAACTAGCCCTACAATAAATGTTAAACAGAATTCTTTGAATGGAACGAAAAAGCCAGTAAATGAAAAAAAAATTCAAGGGTACATGCCAACATAATAAAAGTAGTATATTAAGCACTTATAAAACCAGTACAAAAGGTTAAAGCACAAAAGCAGTAAAATCAATTACATCTATAAAAATTAGTCAAGGTACTCACAAAATAAAAATATATAAAGTCTGACGTTGTATACATAAAAAAGGGAAAAGGAGTAAAAATTGAGTGCTTTTACAGTATGTTCAAACTTAGCTTACCATCATCCTAATATAGAATGTTTTATGCATAGTATGTTATATATAAACCTTGCATAGTATGTTACATATAAACCTAATGATACACACAAATCAAAAATATGTAATGACATGCAAAAAACAAAGATAAAATAATCCAAAAATATCACTAAAAAACCCACTAAACCAGAAAGGAAGAGATAAAGGGAAGAAAGAAACAGAAATGAACTACAAAAAAAAAAAAAAAAAAAAAAGATAAAACAAGTAACTAAATTGCAATAGGAACACACCTATCAATAATTATTTTGAATATGAATGGACAAAATACTCCAATCAAAAGACATAGTGTGGCTGACTGGATAAAAATGTAAGATCCATCTATATGGTGCCTATAAGAGATTCATTTCATACCTAAAGACACATGCAGATTGAAGGTGAAAGAATGGAAAAACGTTATGTAAATGGAAGTGAAAAAAATAGAGTAGCAATACTTACATCAGAAAAAAATAGACTATAAAAAAGACTGTAACAAGAGACAAATAAGGACACAATAGGGGAAGTAAGAAAAAAGAAAGAGAATGGGGAGACTATTAACTGTAGGGAACAAACAGAGATACTGGAGGGGAGATGGGTAAGGTATGGGCTAATGGGTGATGGGTATTAAAGAGGGCACTTGTGATGACCCCTGGGTATTATATGTAAGTGATGAATCACTGAATTACTCCTGAAACCAATATTACACTATATGTTAACTCACTAGAATTTAAATAAAAACTTGAAACATTAAAAAAAAATAAATAAAATACATCCTAATATCCTTTAGCACCACATGGACTACCTCTATACCTTTTTCAGTTATTCCCTTGGGAATGGGAAGTAATAATAAAAATATCTAACATCTAAAAAAAGACAAAGGACACTATGTAATAATAAAGGGAGCAATCCAACAAGAAAATATAATAATTGTAAATATGTATGTAGCCAACATAGGAGCACACAAATACACAAAGCCACTGTTAACAGACATAAAGGAAAAAAATTATAGCAATAGAATAATAGTAGATGACTTTAACACCCACCTAACATCAATGGATAGAATATCAAGACAGAAAATCAACAATAAAACAGTGGCTTTGAGTGACACATTGGACTAGATGGATCTAACAGATATATTCAGAACATTCTATCTTAAGACAGAAAAATACACTTTCTGTTCAAGTGCATATGAAACGTTCTTCAGATCAGATCACATGTTTGGCCACAAAACGTCTCAACAAATTAAAAAAATTGAAACTGTATCATGGATCCTGGCTAGTCACAATGGTATAAAACTAGAAATCAGCTGCAAGAAATAAATCTGCAAATAACACAATACATGCTACTAAACAATGAATTAATCAACCAAGAAATCAAAGAGGTAATAAAAAATACATGGAGACAAATGAAAATGGAGACACAGTGGCCCAAAATCTAAGGATTCAGCAAAACCTGTTCTAAGAGAATAAACTATAGCATTACAGGTGTTCCTCGAGGAGAAAAAAAATTCTCAACAACTTAACATTACACCTAAAGGAGCTAGGAAACGAATAACAAACAAAGCCCCAAACTAAAAGAAGGAAGGGAATACTAAAGATTAGAATAGAAACAAATGAAATAGAGACTAAAACAACAACAACAACAACAACAACAATGTAACAGATCTATGAAAACAAGAGCTAATCCTTTGAAAAGATTGGCAAAATTGATACAATTTTGGCGAGACTTAACAAAAGAAAGAGAGGACTCAACAAATTACATCGGAAATGACAAAGAGAGATTTTATGGCTGGGAAAAAGTTTGCTTCCCCCCAAGCATACAACTAGATAACACTCACATTAGCATAAATAACCCAGAAAACAATCCAAAGACTGGCAGAACAAACCACAACTAAAGATAAAGAAGACACCACATCAAAGAAGAAAGGAAGGGTGGAGACATGGTTTGGTTTGAAACAGACCATGGGTGTCCACAGTGTGGAGGGAGTAAGTGTAGCACAGAAGAGCAAAAAACAGCCTAGCACATTGGGGAGTCTGCAGAGGGAAAATGAATCCCCATAACACTTTGTTTTGAAAACAATAGGGGCTGAATCTCATGAGTTATTCCAACCAGTGGGATTAAAGCCTGGAATTTTAAAAAATTGGTGAACTCTGTTCTCAGAAGGCCTGGAGGGCATTAGGAAGTTAAGTCCCTGCACTTAAAGAGATTGCAAGACAGCCAGTGGAGATGCAATGGGGAAGCAGCAGTTTCAAAAATACCAGGGACAGATGGGAGGGATACTTATTTATTCATCTCAGAGCATGGCCCAGGGAGGCAGGGATGATAGGGAGACTCCCCCAGAAACAAAGGGGCAAGCTTGTGGCATTTATCTCCCTTGACCCCAGTATAAACATCTGGCCATCTGTGGAAACCAGCCCACATGGATGCTCCCTATCTAAATTGCATAAACCAAGGCCTGAACCCCCGCCATTCAGTGGATCTACCCTTCTCAGTCATGCTTGCCTCAACTCCAGCACTGTAGGCACCTGCTGCCAGAAGACCAGCAGAAACCCAATCAACACTTCATCTCCCAACCTCAGCATTTTGTGGGACCTCAGCTCCTATGACATCAGTGGCAGTGGCACTGACAGGTAATACTTCAGAAAGAAACCAGCACACACCTTGTTAAAATGTGCCCCACCCATCCAGGTACCAAACGCTGCCCCAAACAGATAAATGAAGCCTCTGAGACAACTGTACCAAAGAAAAAAGCAGCCAGGAATCAACAACACAGACATACACAACACATGTAGGAGATGCTTTCTGAAGCACTAGGTCCTGGGAAAAGGGGGACAGTGCCCTGCAGGGCACTATAGGACCACTTCTTCCTAAAATCATTACCTTCAACAGCAAGAGATGTAGTTGACTTTCCTAACCCACAGAAACAGACACAGAGACAAAATGATAAGAATATGACCCTAACAAAAGAACATGACAAAAACCACAGCAAGAGAGCTAAGTGAAATGGATATAAGTAATATGCCTGATAAAGAATTTAAAGTAATGGTCATAAAGATACTCACCATACTTGAGAAAAAATTGGAGGACATCAGTGAGACCCTTTAGAAAGAGATAAAAAAAGAACCAATCGGAAATGAAGAACACAATAAATGAAATTAAAAATAAACCTGATGGAGTAAAGAGCAGGCTAGATGAAGCACAGAAACAAATTAATGACCTGGAAGACAGAGTAATGGAAATTGATCGAGTTCAGTAAATGAGAGAAAAAAGAATTTTGCAAAGAGAACAGACTTAAGGAACCCAGTGACTCCATCAAGCATAATAATGTTTGCATTATAGTAATCCCAAAAAAGGAACAGAGAGGAAAACAGGCAGAAATTTTATTTGAAGAAATAATAGCTGAAAACTTTCTTAATCTGGGAAAGGAAACATATTTAGATCCAGGAGGCACAGACATCGTCCAACAAATTCAACCCAAGGAGGTCCACACCTATAAAGATACATAGTAATTAAAATGGCAAAAAGTAATGAAAAAAATCAGCAAGAGAAAAAAGACATTTACATACAAAGGAAACCCCATCAGCTGATTTTTCAGCACAAATATTGCAGGCTGGAATAGAGTGGCACGATATATTCAAAGTGCTGAAAGGAAAAAAATCTGCAGCCAAAAATATTCTATCCAGCAAGGCTACCTCTCAGAATATAAGGAGAGATAAAGAGTTTATCAGACAAATAAAAGCAAGGGAGTTCATGAACAATAAACAAGCCCTGTATGAAATGTTAAAGGGGACTCATGTAGTGAAAAGGAAAGACCATCAGTGATAGTAAAAAAAAAAAAAAAAAGTTGGAATGGAGGAGACTTGAGAATATGGTGGAATAGGGGGACCCTAAGCTCACCTCGTCCTATGCTTACAACTAGATATCACTTACATCCAAGTAAATAAACCAGACAGCAATCCAAAGACTGGAAGTACACACGCCATAAGTAAATATAGAGAAGTCATATCATAAAAGTTAGGAAGGACAGAAACACTAGTCACAAGCTCTCCACAGGAGGGAGCTGTGGGTGCAAAGATGGGAAAGTACCAGGGAGTCCACCTGTGAAAAATGAATCCCCATAATATGTGCCCTTGAAAACCAGAGGGGCATAATTCCGTGGGTTTGTATAACCAATGGGATGAGGTGCCTGGTGCTTTAAAAGTCAGCTGGTTCAGCAGTGGGCAACCCAGAAGGGCAAGCGATAGCAAGGTTGCCTCTCTTAAAATGACAGCCCAAGGAGAGGCAACATAGAAGCGAGTTTACACAAAAGGACGGAGATCTGTTTGTAGATCTTGGAGCATGTTGGGGGACTTTCCTGGAAACAAAGGAGCTGACAGTCAGCATTTTCCTCCCCTACCCGCAGAGTAAGCACAGAGCCACATGTGGGAGGCAGCTCTGCACAGACACTTACTACCTAGCCTTCTAGCAGTGGGCGCCACCCATGAGTTCTCCAGAGGACTCCCCCAGCCCAAGCTTGCTGGCCTAGGCCCTGGGTTAAGTGCAAGTTTTGTTAACTCCAAGCATTCCCCATGTAGGTGTGGCCTCCTCATACTAAACCCATGGCAGGTACAAGGCTTCAGAGGATCCAGCATAGGACTAATGGTTGTGTTTAATTTTACTAACTCTGTACATGCCCTACCCAGCCACCCTGCACACAGATGTCTTGAGCCCCTGCCACTGAAATGCTCCATGACCAGCTGCCATGCACACAGACACCATGTGTGCTCAGCTGCCACACTCCACACACAGCCACCATGTTCAAAGATGTCCTATGCCATTGGTCACTGCCAAGCCTTGGGGTATTTGGCCTAAGACTGGTAGCTCAGCACCAATTTTAGTAATTCTGCATGTGTGCCCTGCCCAACCACTGCACAAATAGATGACATACACTTCTGAAATGTCAACACCACCACCACATGCTGTACCCCTGGCAGCCATCAGGCTGTGGGAGATCCAGCCTAGGACTAGTGGCTCAGTGCAAATTTTGCTAATAACATCACCCTGCCCTAAAGCCATTCAGAGTTCATAACCCCTCAGAGCCAGCCTGCCTGAATCTCACTAACCTCACAGAAAGTAAGCACTGACCTCACCAGGCAGCATCAGTGCAGATATCTGGACTGAAAGGAAAGGTGACTCACACAATAGGATGCAAGCAACACACAAGGAGACTTCCCTGACATAATAGGTTCTGGTGAGCAGGGGATATTGCACTGCAGGCAGTAGGGACCTTTTATTCATAAAGCCACTACTTTCGAGAGCAGGAGATGTAGCTGACTTTCCTAACACAGAGAAACACAGAGAGGTGCAAAAAATGAGGAGAGAGAGAAATATGACCCAAATTAAAGAACAGGACAAAATCACAGCAGAATAGAAATGCATGATATGCCTGATAGGGAATTTAAAGTAATGATCACAAATATACTCACAGGATTTCAGAAAAGGGCCGAGAACAGCAGGGAAAAAATAACATATTACAGGTGAAGAACTCAAAAAATGAAATTAAAAATACAATAGATGGATAAATAATAGGGTACAGACAGAGGACAGAGGAACATATCACTGACCCAAAGGAGAGACTACTGGAAAGCAGTCAAGCTGAACAGGTGAGAGACAAATACTGCATAATGAGAATTTAATTAGAGAATTAAGGTAGTCCATCAAATGTAATAACATTCGCATTATAGGGATCTCAGAAAGAGAAGAGAGAAAAGGAGGAGGCAGAAAAGATATTTGAAGAAATAATAGTTGAAAACTTCCAACATCTGATGAAGGGAACAGAGATCAAGATTCGGGAGGTACAGGGATCCACCAACAAATTAAATCCAAGGAAGTCCACACCAAGACACATAACAATTTAAAAACCAAAAAAAAAAGTGATAAAGAAAGAATTTTAAAGGTTGCAAGAAAACAGTTACATAGAAAGGAAAGCCCATAAGGCTATCAGCTTAATTTTCAACAGAAATTTTGCAGGCCAGAAGGGAATGGCATGATATATTTAAAGTGCTAAAATGGAAATCTCCTCAGCCAAGAATACTCTACCAAGGCTATCATTCAGAATAGAAGGAAGGTTAAAGAGTTTCCCAAACAAAATTTTAAAGAAGTTCATGACCACCAAACCATCCTTGTAAGAAATGTGAACGGGGACTGTGTGAGTTGGAAAGAAAAACCACAAGTAAGAGTAAGAAAAATAGGGGCGCCTGGGTGACTCGGTCGGCTAAGTGACTGACGTTGCCTCAGGTCATGATCTTGTGGTTCATGAGTTCGGCCCCCACTTCTGGCTCTGTACTGACAGCTTGGAACCTGGAGCCTGGAGCCTGCTTTGGATTCTGTGTCTCCCTCGCTCTCTGCCCCTCCCCCATTCACATGCTGTGTGTCTTTCTCTCAAAAAAGTAAAGAAACATTAAAATTTTTTTTAAAAAGTAAAAAAAATAAGAAGCACAAAAGCAAAGCAAATTAAGTATATCTGTAAAATAAATCAGTCAAGAAAAGAACAAAATAAAAGGATGTAAAATATGATAGCAAATATCAGAAAGGTGGAGGGCAGAAGAGAAAAGAATTTCAGTTCTAGCAACTTTTTGTTGGGTTCTTTCAGGTTTTCTACATAGAGTATCATGTCATCTGCAAATAATGAAAGTTTTCCTTCTTTGCTGATTTGGATACCTTTTATTTATTTTTGTTGTTTGGTTGCTATGGCTAGGACGTCCAGTATAATGTTAAATAACAGTTGTGAGTGGACATTCCTGTCTTATTCCTGACCATAGATGAAAAGCTCTCAGTTATTCCCCATTGAGGACAATATTATATGTTTGTTTTTCAGAAATAGCCTTTATGATGCTGAGGTAAGTTCCCTCTAAACCTACTTTGTTGAGTTTTTTTTTTTCTTATCATGAATGGATGTTGTACTTTGCTCAATGATTTCTGCATCTATTGAAATGATCATAGAGTTC
This sequence comes from Panthera uncia, assembly GCF_023721935.1. NCBI lineage: Eukaryota > Metazoa > Chordata > Mammalia > Carnivora > Felidae > Panthera > Panthera uncia. The sequence goes on from NC_064817.1 coordinate 51,977,007, forward strand.
TTATATTTCTTTTATAATGCTATGTATCAAGAAGATTGGTTTGTTAATACTGAACCACCCTTGCAACTCTGGAATCAATCCCAATTGATTGTGGGGAATGATTTTCTAATGGATTGTTGAATTAGGTTTCCTACTATTTTATTGAGAATAACACAGGCAGTAACCATTTTGGCATGGGCTGTAGAAACTTCTTTCTAGACATGCCTTCTGAGGCAAGGGAAACAAAAGCAAACATAACATATTGGGACTTCATCAAAATAAAAATCTTCAGAGCAAAGCAAACAATCAGCAAAACTAAAGGTCAGCCTGCCGAATGGGAGAAGATATTTGTAAATGACAGATCTGATAAAGGGATAGTATCCAAAATATATAAAGAACTTATAAAACTCAACATACAAAAACCAAATAATGCAATTAAAAATGGGAAGACAATATAAGTAGACATTTTTCAAAATATTTTCAAATGGCCAACAGGCACATGAAAAGATGCTCAACATCACTCATCATCAGGGAAATGCACATCAAATCTACAATGAAATATCACCTCACACCTGTCATAATGGCTAAAATCAACAACAAAATAAACATCAGGTGTTGGTGAGGATGTGGAGAAAAGGGAACCCTCTTGTCTTGTTGATGGGAATGCAAACTGATGGAGCCGCTCTGGAAAACAGTATGGAGTTTCCTCAAAAAGTTAAAAATAGAACTACCCTATGATCTAGCAATTGCACTAGTAGTTAATTACCCAGAGAATATAAATACAAACACACTAATTCAAAGGAATACAGGCACTCCAATGTTTATAGCATCATTATCAACAAGAGCCAAGTTAAGGAAAGAGCTCACATGTCCATCAACAGATGAATGGATAAAGAAGATGTGGTATATATATGAGTTATTACTCAGCCATAAAAAAAGAATCAAATTCTTTCATTTGCAACAATGTGGATAGAGCTAGAGAGTATTATGCTAAGTGAAATAAGTGAGACAAAGACAAATGACATATAGCTTCATCCATATGTGGAAATTAAGTAACAGATAAAACAAGCATAGGGGGCCAAAGAGAAAGAGAGGTAAACCAAGAAACAGACTCTTATCATAGAGAACAAACTCATTGTTACCAGAGGGGAGGTAGGTGGGATTATGGGTGAAATAGGTGATGGGAATTAAGGAATGAACTTGTGCTTGTGATGAGCATTGTGTGTTGTGTGTAAATGTTGAATCACTAAATTGTACACCAGAAACTAATATTACACTATATGTTAACTACCTGGAATTTAAATAATTAAAAAAAAACTACTTTGCCAAAGATCAGTTGATCATATGGTTGTGAATCCATTTCTAAGTTTTCTATTCTGTTTCTTTGATCTATGTGTCTGCTTTTGTGCCAGAATCTTACTGTGATGATGACTGCAACTTTGTAATATAGTTTGAAGTCCAGAATTGTGATGTCTCCAACATTGTTTTTCTTTTTCACAATTGCTTTGGCTGTTTGTGGTCTTTGTGGTTCCATATACATTTTAGTGTTGTTTGTTCTAGCTCTGTGAAAAATGCTAGTGGTATTTTGATACGGATTGCATTAAATGTGTAAATTGCTTTGGGTAATATGAACACTTTAACAATATTGGTTTTACCAATCCATGAGCATGGAATGCTTTTCCATTTCTTTGTTTCCTCTTTAATTTCTTTCATAAGTGTTCTATAGTTTTCAGAGCACAGGTCTTTCACCTCTTTGGCTAGCTTTATGCCTAGATATCTTATTGTCTTTGGTACACTTGTAAATGAGATTGATTCCTGATATCTCTTTCTGCTGCTTTATTATTGGTGTATAGAAATGCAACAAATTTCTGTATATTGATTTTGTATTTTGCCATGTTACTGAATTTGTGTATCAGTTCTAGCAATTTATTTTTTACTGGAGTCTTTCAAGTTTTCTACATAATCATGTTGTCCACAAATAGTGAAAGTTTAACTTCTTCCTTGCCAATTTGGATGCCTTTTATTTCTTTTTGTTGTCTGATTGCTGAAGCTAGGACTTCCAGTATTATATTAAGAATGGTGACAGGGGCTATCCCTGTCTTGTTCTTGACCATAGAAGAAAAGCTCTCATTTTTTTCCACTAAGGATGATATTATCTGTGGGTCTTTTGTATATGGTTTTCATGATGTTGAGTTATGTTTTCTGTATCCCTACATTGTTGAGGGTTTTTATTAAGAATGGGTGCTGTACTTTGTTAAATGCCTTCTACATCTATTGAGAGGGTCCTATGGCTCTTATCCTGTCATAATGACTAATATTAACAATACAGGAGACAACAGATGTTGGTGAGGATGCAGACAAAGAGGAACCCTCTTACAATGCTGGTGGGAATGCACTCGTGCAGTCAATCTGAAAAATAGTATGGAGGTTCCTCCAAAAGTTAAAATAAAGCTACCCTATGACCCAGCAATTGCACTATTAGGCATTTACCCAAAAGACACTAAAATACTAATTTGAAGGGGCACACGTACCTCAAATGTTTTAGCAGTGTTATCAACAAAAGCAAAATTATGGAAAGAGCCCATATGTCCATTGACTGATGAGTTGATATAGAAGATGTGGTGTATATAGACATAGATGATATAGATATAGATATAGATGATATAGATATAAACATCATAAAGATAAAAACCATATATATATATATATATATATATTATATATATATATATATTTATATAATATATATATTGCTGCAGAGATCAAGGACCTAAGAACTAGTCAGGAAGAAATAAAAGACGCTATACCTGAGATGGAATACGAACTGGATACAGTGACAACAAGGATTGAAGAAGCAGAGGAGAGAATAGGTGAAATAGAAGATAAAATTATGGAAAATAATGAAGCAGAAAAAAAAGGGAAAGGAAATTACTATATAACAAGGGGAGACCTAGAGAACTAGGCAATCCCATGAAAAGAAACAATTATCTGTATCATAGGAGTCCCAGAAGATGTAGAGCGGGAAAAGGGGGCAGAAGGTTTATTTGAAGAAATTATACCTCAGTACTTCTTTAATCTGGGGAAGAAAACAGGCATCCAAGTCCAAGAGGCATAGAGAACTCCCCTCAAAATCAACAAAACAAGTCAACACCATGACATATCATAGTGAAACTTGAAAAATACAAAGATAAAGAGAGAATTCTGAAAGAAGCTGAGAAAATGTCCTTAATTTACAAGGGTAGACACATAAGGTTAGTAGAAGACCTATCCACTGAGACTTGACAGGTCAGAAGGAATTGGAAGGAAATATTCAATGTACTAAATGAGAAAAATGTGTAGTCAAGAATCCTTTATCTAGCGAGGCTGTCATTCAGAATAGAAGGAGACATAAAGAGTTTCTCAGACAAAAAATAAAAGGAATTCATGACCACAAAATCTGCCATGCAAGAAATTTTAAGGGGAACTCTCTGAGGGAGAAAAAACAAAAAACAGAAGAAGAAGAAGAAGAAGAAGAAGAAGAAGAAAAATGAGAAGAAGAGGAGGAAGAGGAGGAAGAGAAGGAGGAGGAGGAGGAGGAAGTAGAGGAGGAGGAAGAGGACCAGAGCAACAAAGGCCACAAAGGACCATAGAACATCGCTAGAAACACCAACTCTCCAGGTAACACAGTGAAACTCATTTTGGATTGTAACAAGAGATGAGGAGGAGCATTATGTCATAATTAAGGGGTAGATCCATCAAGAATATCCATCAAGAATATCTAAAAATTGTAAATATTCATGCCCCCAAATTGTGGCACCTAAAGATATAAACAAATTAGTAACAAACATAAGGAAAATCCCTTGTAATGCCACAATAGCAGGAGATGTTAATACCTCACTTATAGGAATGGACAGATCATCTAAGCAGAAAATCATCAAGGAAACAATGGCTTTGAATGACACACTGGACTAGATGGACTAAACAGATATATTCAGAACATTTTATCCTAAAACAGCAGAATACACATCCTTCTTGAGTGCACATGGAACATTCTCCAGAATAGATTCCATACTAGGTCACAAGTCATCCCTCAACAGATTACAAAAATATCAAGATCATATGATGCATATTTTCAGAACATAACATTATGAAACTTGAAACCAACCAGAAGAAAAAAAAATGGAAAACCCTCAAATACATGGAGGTTAAAGAACATCTTACAAAAAAATGAATGGGTAAACCAGAAAATTACAGAAGAATTTGAAAAAATACATGGAAGTAAATGAAACTAAAAACACAACAGTCCAAAACTTTGGGATGCTGCAAAGACAGTCTTAAGATGAAAGTACAGTGGAATTTAGGCATATCTTAAGAAGCACGAAAGGTCCTAAATACACAACTTAACCTTACACCTAAAGTAGAAAAGGAAGAGCAAATAAATCCTGAAGCCAGCAGAAGAAGGGAAATAAAGATTAGAGCAGAAAAAATGGTACACAAAGAAACTAATGGCTGGTTCTTTGAAAGAATTAACAAAATTATTAAGCTCCTAGCCAGATTTATCAAAAAGAAAACAGACCCAGCTAGGTAAAATCACAAATGAAAGAGGAAAAATAAGAACAAACAACACAGAAATGTGTACAATAATGAGAGACTATTATACAAAAAAAAAAAAAAAACTATACACCAACAAACTGGACAATCTGGAAGAAATGGAAAAAATCAAAGAAACTCGCACACTACCAAAACTGAAACAGATAGAGAGAAATATGAACAGGCCTATAACAAGCAAATAAATTGAATCCATTATCAAAAACCTCCCAATGAACAGGAGTCCTCGGCCAGATGGTTACCCACGGGAATTCTACCAGACATTTAAGGCAGAGATAATACCTAATTTTCAAATGTTCCAAAATATAGAAATGGAAGGAAAGCTTCCAAACTCATTCTATGAAGCCAGTATTACCTTGATTCCAAAACCAGATAAAGACCCCACTAAAAAGAATTACAGGACAATATCCCTGATGAACCGGGATGTAAAAATTCTCAACAAGATACTAACAAATTGAATTCAGCAGTACATTAAAAGAATTTTTCACCATGATCAAGTGGGATATATTCCTGGGATGCAGGGCTGGTTCAGTATTTGCAAATTAATTCACATAATGAACAACATTAATAAAAGATAGGATAAGAGCCATATGATCCTGTCAATAGACGCAGAAAAGTATTTGACAAAAATGCAGCATCCTTTCTTAATAAAAATGCTCGACAGGAACCCTCTTGCACTGTTGGTGGGAATGCAAATTGGTGCAGCCGCTCTGGAAAGCGGTGTGGAGGTTCCTCAGAAAATTAAAAATAGACCTACCCTATGACCCAGCAATAGCACTGCTAGGAATTTATCCAAGGGATACAGGAGTACTGATGCATAGGGGCACTTGCACCCCAATGTTTATAGCAGCACTCTCAACAATAGCCAAATTATGGAAAGAGCCTAAATGTCCATCAACTGATGAATGGATAAAGAAATTGTGGTTTATATACACAATGGAATACTACGTGGCAATGAGAAAAAATGAAATATGGCCTTTTGTAGCAACATGGATGGAACTGGAGAGTGTTATGCTAAGTGAAATAAGCCATACAGAGAAAGACAGATACCATATGGTTTCACTCTTATGTGGATCCTGAGAAACGTAACAAAAACCCATGGGGGAGGGGAAGGAAAAAAAAAAAAAGAGGTTAGAGTGGGAGAGAGCCAAAGCATAAGAGACTGTTAAAAACTGAGAACAAACTGAGGGTTGATGGGGGGTGGGAGGGAGGGGAGGGTGGGTGATGGGTATTGAGGAGGGCACCTTTTGGGATGAGCACTGGGTGTTGTATGGAAACCAATTTGACAGTAAATTTCATATATTAAAAAATAAAAAAAAAAGAGAAAAAAAAATAAAATAAAAATGCTCGACAAAGTAAGGAAAGAAGAACCATCTCTCAACATCATAAAGACCATATATGAAAGGCCTATAGCTAATATTATCCTCAACTGGGAAAATCTTAGAGCTTTCCCCCTAAGGTCAGGACCATGACAGGGCTGTGCACTCTCACCACTGTTGTTCAACATAAAACTGGAAGTCCTAGCCTCAGCAATCAGGCAACAAAATGAAATAAAATGTATATAAATTGGCAAAGAAGAAGTAAAACTTTCACTCTTCACAGATGACATGATACTGTACATGGAAAACCTGAAAGACTCCACCCAAAACCTCCTAATACTGACACATGAATTCAGCAAAGTCTCAACATATAAAATCAATGTACAGAAATCAGTCGCATTTCCATACACCAATAATGGAGCAGAAAGAGATATCAAGGAACTGATCCCATTTACAATTGCACCAAAAAACATAAGATATCTAGGAAAAAAACCTCACCAAAGAGGTAAAAAATATGTATGCTGAAAACTATAGGAAGCTTATGAAATAAAATGAAGACATGAAAATATGGAAAAATATCCCATGCTCATGGATTGGAAGAACAAATATTGTTAAAATGTTGATACAACCCAAAGAAATCTACACATTCAATGCAATCCCTATCAAAATAACACCAGCATTCTTCACAGAGCTAGAATAAACAATCTTAAAATTTGTATGGAACCACAAAAGGTCCTGAATAGCCAAAGTCATGTTGAAAGAAAAACTGAAGCTAGAGGCATCGCAATTCCAGACTTCAAACTATATTAGAAAGCTGTAATCATCAAGAGAGTACGACACTGGCACAAAAACAGACATGTAGATCAATGAAACAGAACAGAGAATCCAGAAATGGACCCACAATTGTATGGCCAACTAATCTTTGATGAAGCAGGAAAGAATATCCAATGGCAAAAAGTCTCTTTAGCTAATGGAACGAGGAAAACTAGATAGTGACATGCAGAAGAATGAAACTGGACAACTTTCTTACATGATACACAAAAATAAATTCAAAATGGATGAAAGACCTAAATGTGATACAGGAATCCATCAAAACCCTAGAGGAGAAAACAGGCAACAACCTCTTTGAACTCACCCACAGAAATTTCTTACCAGACCTATCTCTGGAGGCAAGGAAAATAAAAGCAAAAATAAACTATTCAGACCTCATCAAGATGAAAAGATTCTTCACAGTGAAGGAAACAACCAACAAAACTAAGAGTCAACCTAAGGAATGGGAGAAGGTATTTGCAAATGATGTAACGGATAAAGGGTTAGTATCCAAAATCTATTTTAAAAATACTTATCAAAGTCAACCCCCCAAAAAACAAAGAGTCAAGTGAAGAAGTGGAAGAAGACATGAATAGACACTTTTCCAAAGAAGATATGCAGATGACTAACAGACACATGAAAAACTATTCAATATCACTCATCATTGGGGACATACAAATCAAAATCACAAAGAGATACCATCTCACACCTGTCAGATTGGCTGAAATTAACAACATGGAAAACAACAGATGTTGGTAAGGATGCAGAGAAAGAGGAATTATTTTGCACAGTTGATGGGAATGCAAACTGGTACAACCACTCTGGAAATCAGTATGGAGGTTCCTCAAAAAATACAAAATAGAACTAACCTATGACACAGAAATTGCACTACTATGTATTTATCCAAAGAATACAAAAATGCTGATTTGAAGGGGCACATGCACCCCAATGGTTATAGCAACACTATGAACAATAGCCAAATTATGGAAAGAGCCCAAATGTCCATTGACTGATGAATGTATAAAGAATATGTGGTGGGGCGCCTGGGTGGCTCAGTCAGTTAAGCATCCAACTTCGGCTCAGGTCATGATCTCGCGGTCCGTGAGTTCAAGCCCCGCATCAGGCTCTGTGCTGACTGCTCAGAGCCTGGAGCCTGTTTCGGATTCTGTGTCTCCCTCTCTCTCTGACCCTCCCCCATTCATGCTCTGTCTCTCTCTGTCTCAAAAATAAATAAACGTTAAAAAAATTTAAAAAAAGAATATGTGGTATATATATATATATATATATATATATATATATATATAATATTACTTGATGACCAAAAAGAATGAAATCTTGCCATTTACATCAATGTGGATGGAAATTGAGTGTATTATGCTAAGTGAAATAAGTCAATCAGAGAAAGACAAATATCATATGGTTTCACTCATATGTGGAATTTAAGAAACAAAATAGATGAGCACAGAGGAAGGGGAAGAAGAATAAAATAACATAAAAACAAAGAGGGAGGCAAACAATCAGAGATTTTAAATACAGAGAATAAACTGAGGGTTGCTGAGGGGGAGATGGTGGGTGGATGGCCTAAATGGATGATGGGAATTAAGGAGGGCACTTAATGGAATGAGCACTGAGTGTTATAGGTAAGTAAGGAATCACTAAATTCTACTCCTGAAACCAATACTACACGGTACATTAACTAACATCAATTAAAATACATAGACACATGCATACATACATACATACATACATACATTCTGTATGAAAAAAATACATTCCATGCTTATGGCTTGGAAGAACAAATACTGTTAAAATGTCTATGCTACCCAAAGGATTTTGCACATTTAATGCAATCAGTATAAAAATACCAACAGCATTTTCACAGACTAGAATAATACTGAAATTTGTATTAAACCACAAAAGATCCCAAATATCCAAAGAAATCTTGAAAAACAAGGACAAAACTGGAAGTATCACAATCCCAGATTTCAAGATATACTCTAAAGCCGTCATAATCAAAACAGTATAGTACTGGCAAAAAAAAAATTGGAACTTAGGTAAATAGAACACAATATAGAGTCCTAAAATATACCCAGGATTATATGGTCAATTAATCCATGACAGAGGCAAGAATATACAATGAGAAAATTACAGTCTCTTCAACAAACTGTGTTGGGAAACCTGGAAAGCTACATGCAAAAGAATGAAATGGAACCACTTTCTCTCGCCATATACAAAAACAAACTCAAAATGGATTGGGGACCTAAATGTGATAATTGAAACCATAAAATTCCTGGGAAATAAAGAGGCAGTAATTTCTTTAACATTGGCTGTAGCAACTTTTTTCTAGACATGTCTCCTAAACAATGGAAACAAACAAAAAAAAATTAAACTATTGGGACTACACCATAATGAACGTCTTTGTACAGCAAAGGAAATGTCAACAAAATAGAAAGACAATGTTTGAAATAGAGAAAGATATTTGCGAATGATATATGTGATTAGAGGTTAATTTTCAAATGTATTAAGAACTTATACAACTCAACATTATAAAAACACATAGTGCAATTTAAAACATGGGCAATGGGGTGCCTGGGTGGCTCAATCAGTTAAGTGTTCAACACTCGGTTTTGGCTCAGGTTATGATCTCATGGTTCATGAATTTGAGCCCAACATCAGGCTCTGTGCTGACAATGCAGAGTCTGCTTTGGTTTCTCCCTCTCTCTGCCCCTCCCCCCTCTACCTCTGAATAAATAAATAAACTTTAAAAAATAGTATAAAACATGAGCAGAAGACATGTGTCCCCAGTACACAACCTAACCCTACACCTAAAGGAGATAGAAAAGGAAGAGCAAATAAAACCTAAAGCCAGCAGGTGAAGGGAAATAAAGATTAGAGAAGAAATAAATTATATACAAACAAACAACAACAAAAACCCACAGTAGAACAAATCAAATAAACTAAGAGTTGGTTCTTTGAAAGAATTAACATAATTGATAAACTCCTAGACAGACTTCTCAAAAAGAAAAGAGAAATGACCCAAATAGTTAAAATCATGAACAAAAGAGAAGGGATCACAACCAACACCACAGAATTACAATTTTAAAACAATACTATGAAAATCATATGCCAACAAATTGGGCAATTTAAAACATGGGCAGAAGACATGAATAGACATTTTCCCAAACAGATAAATAGATAGCCAACAAACACATGAAAAGATGCTCAACAGTAAAAATCATTAGGTAAATGCAAATCAAAACCACAATGAGATATGATCTCACACCTGTCAGAATAGCTAAAATGAAAAGCACAAGAATTAAACAGTGTTATATTGGTTTCTGGTATACAATATAGTAATTAAACAATTTTATACAATACTCAGTGCTCATCATGGTAAATGCACTCTTTATCCCCTTCAACTATTTCACCATATATTAATTATACTGGAATTTAAAATATAAATTAAAAAATTTAGAAGGAACCCTTGTGCACTGTTGGTGGGAATGCAAGCTGGCACCACCATTGTTGAAAGAGTATGGAGGTTTCTCACGAAATTAAAAATAGAATTATTATATGACCCCATATTTCCACTACCAGATATTTACCCAAAGAAAATTAAAACACTAATTCAAAAAGATACATGCACCCCTATATTTGTTGAGCATTATTTACAAAATCCAAGATATGGAAACAACCCAAGTGTCTACCCATAAAGCAATAAATAAAGAACTGTATACACACACACACACACACACACACACACATATACATACACATACAGTGTAACATTACACAGGCATAGAAAAGAACAAAATATTGCCATTTACAACAACATGGGTGGATCTAGGGGTTATAATGCTGAGTGAAATAAGTCAGAGAAAGATGAATACTATATAATTTTACTTATGTATGGAATTTACAAAATAAAACAAAGAAAGAAAAACAAACAAAAAACCCAGTCTCTTAAACATAAAGAACAAAATGGGGGTTGCCTGAGGGGACATGGATGAGAGGATGGATGAAATAGGTGAAAGGGATTAAAAGTACACTTATGGTGTCAAACACTGGGAAATGTATAGAATTGTTGAATTGCTATATTGTACACCTACACTAATATAACTCTGTATGTTAATTATACTTCAATTTAAAAATAAATATATAAAATAAATAAAATAGAAAGATCTAAAATAAGCAACCCAACTTTACACCTCAAGAAACTAGAAAAAGAAGAACAAATTAAATACCAAGTTGGCTGAAAAAAGGAAATAAAAGGATCAGAGCAGAAAAAAATGAAATAGGTACCAGAAAAATAACAGAAAGGATCAATAAAACCAAGAGGTGATTTTTTTGGATATTAACAAAGTTGACAGAACTTTAGCTAGATGAACTATAAAAAAGAAAGAAGACTGGAATAAATAAAATTATATTTGAAAGAGGAGATATCACACAGATACTACCAAATACATAGGATTATAAAAAGCTACTATGAACAATTACATGTCAACAAAGTAGATAATCTAGAAGAAATGTGTGAATTCCTGGAAAGATACAATTTACTAAGACTGAATTAGGAAAAAAATAGTAAGTCTAAATAGACCAATAACATGTAAAAAGACTGAATCAGTAATAAAAGAAAACTCCCAATACATAAATATTCAGGATCAGATGGCTTTATTGGAAAATTATACCAAAATTTAAAGAATTAATGTCAATTACTTTCAAACTTTTTCAAAAAATTGAAGAGGAGGGAACACTCCTAAAATCATTCTACAAGGTCAGCATTACCATGATATCAAAGCCAGATAAGGACACTACAAGAAAAGAAAACTCTAATAGGCCACTACCTTGATGAATATGGATGCAAAAATTATGAACAAAAAATAGCAAACCGAATTCAAGAACACATTAAAAGGCTTATAAACCATGAATATGTGGGATTTATCTCTGGGATGCAAACATGGTTCAACATATGCAAATCAATAAATATTATACATCACATTAATAGATGAAAAAAATCACATTACCATTGTAATAGATACAGAAAAAAAACATTTGAGGAAATAAATCTTTTCGTGTTAAAACCCTTAACAAATTGTTTATAGAAAGAACATATTCAAATAATAAAGGCTATCTACAACAAACCCACAGGTAACATTATACACAATGGTAAAAGATTGAAATCTTTTCTCTAAGAACAAAACAAGAATGCCCTCTCTCACCAGTCTTATTCCACATAGTATTGGAAGTCTTAGCTAGAGCAACAAAGCAAGAGAAATAAATAAAAGACATCAAAATTAGAAAGGAAAAAGTAAAAAAATGGTAACTATCTGCAGGTGATATGATTTTGTATATAGAAAATCCCAAATACTCAACCGAAAAACTGTTGGAACTAATCAACAAATTTCAGTGAAGTTGCAGAATATAAGATCAATGCAGAATTCAGTTGCAATTCTACACACTTAACAATGAAATATCTGAAAAGGAAACAAAGAAAGCTTTTCTATTCACAATAGCATTGAAAACAATAAAACATCTAGAGATACTTTTAATCAAGGAGGTGAAAGATCTGTACAGTAAAAGCTACAAGATGTTGCTGAAAGAAGACTAAGAAGACACACAAATGGAAAGATATTCCATGTATATAGAATGAAAGAATTAATATTGTTAAAATGTTTATGCCACCCAATATCATCTACAGAGTCAATGACATCCCCATCAAAATACCAGTAATACTCTAGAAATAGAATAAAACAATCCTATAATTTGTATGGAATCAAAGAAACCCCACAATAGCTAAAGCAATCCTGAGAAAAAAGAACAATGCCAGAGGTATCACACTTCCTTATTTCAAATTATATGATGAAGCTATAGTAATAAAATCAGTACAGTATTTTCATAAAAATAGACACATAGGTCAATGGAACAGAATATAGAGGCCAAAATTAAAGCCTTGTATATATGGCCAACTAATATTTGACAAGGAAGCCAAGAAAATGCAATGGGGAAAGGATAGTCTCTTCAGCAAATGGTGCAAAACAAATGAAATTGAATCCCTATCTTACCCCACTCACAAGAATTTACTTGAAATGGAATAAAGACTTGAGCAAAAGACCTGAAACCATAAATTTCATAGAAGAAAATGTAGGAAAGAAGCTCCTTGACATTAGTCTTGGCAATGATTATTTTATCAATACCAAAGCACAAACAACAAAAGCAAAAATCAACAAATGATACTGCATCAAGCTTAAAAGCTCTTAACAGCAAAAGAAGCAATTAACAAAAAAGGCGTTCTACTGAATGGGAGAAAAATTTTGCAAACCTTATATTGGATAAGGAGTTAATACCCAAAATGTATAAAGAACTAATACAACTCAATGACAACAAAAAAATCTAATTAAAATAGGTAGAGGAGTGCTGCTATAAACATTGGGGTACAAGTGCCCCTATGCATCAGTGCTCCTGTATCCCTTGGGTAAATTCCTAGCAGTGCTATTGCTGGGTCATAGGGTAGGTCTATTTTTAATTTTCTGAGGAACCTCCACACTGCTTTCCAGAGTGGCTGCACCAATTTGCATTCCCACCAACAGTGCAAGAGGGTTCCCGTTTCTCCAAATTATGGAAAGAGCCTAAATGTCCATCAACTGATGAATGGATAAAGAAATTGTGGTTTATATACACAATGGAGTACTACATGGCAATGAGAAAGAACGAAATATGGCCTTTTGTAGCAACGTGGATGGAACTGGAGAGTGTGATGCTAAGTGAAATAAGCCATACAGAGAAAGACAGATACCATATGGTTTCACTCTTATGTGGATCCGGAGAAACTTAACAGAAACCCATGGAGGAGGGGAAGGAAAAAAAAAAAGAGGTTAGTGTGGGAGAGAGCCAAAGCATAAGAGACTCTTAAAAACTGAGAACAAACTGAGGGTTGATGGGGGGTGGGAGGGAGGGGAGGGTGGGTGATGGGTATTGAGGAGGGCACCTTTTGGGATGAGCACTGGGTGTTGTATGGAAACCAATTTGACAATAAATTTCATATATTGAAAATAAAATAAAATAAAATAAAATAAAATAAAATAAAATAAAATAAAAATAGGTAGAGGAACTAAATTGACATTTTCCTAAAGACATCCGAAGTGTCAACAGGTACATAAATAGATGCTCAACATCACTAAGAATCAGGGAAATGCAAATCAAAACCACAAGATATCACCTCACACCTGTTAAAATGGTTATTATCAAGAAGACAAGAGATAACAAGTATTTGCAAGGAAGTGGGGAAAAAGAGAACTCTTCTACACTGTTGGTGTTAATATAAATTGGTTCAGCCATTACAAAATGCAATATTAAGGTTCCTCAAAAAATTAAAAATAGGTCAAGCACACAATCCAACAACTCAACTTCTGGGTATATAACCAAAGGAAATGAAAACAAGATATTGAAGGAATATATTCACTCCCATGTTTATTGTAGCATTATTCACAAGAGCCAAAATATGGAAACAACTTAAGTGCTTATCAGTAGGTGAACAGATACAGAAGAAATGGCATATATATATATATATATATATGACAATCCAAAGGACCTCAACTGTTGATGAATGACAAAGAAACTGGCACATTAATACAATGTGATGTTACTCAACAATAAAGCATGCAAAAATGTAGATTAACTTCATTATGTTAAGCAAGAGGAGTCATATACAAAAGACTGCATACTGTATAATTCCATTTATATGACATTCTGGATAAAGCAATAGTATAGGAATGGTTTTCAGGGATTGGAGATGGGCAGATGTGACTACCAAGTGGCAACACATTTTTTTTTCAGTCTAAGAAATTCTACATCTTTTTTTAATGTTTATGTATTTACTTTAAGAGAAAGACAGAGAGAGAACACATGGGGGAGGGACAGAGAGAAAGGGAGCAAGATAATCCCAAGCAGGCTCCACACTGTCAGCACAGAGCCAGATGCCGGGCTCCATCCCACGAACTGTGAGATCATGACCTGAGCTGAAATCAAGAGTCAGATGCTTAACCGACTGAGTCACCCAGGTCTTTGGACCTCATGATTCTTCTGACGCAAAGGCTGTATGAAAAGGAGTCAGAAACCTATGTGAAAATGCCTATGTAATACTCAGTGGCAAATTAAATCAATCAAGATCTCCTTCTCACTTTGATAGTGTAACCATGACATTTAAATAGAGAAGGACCTAAGGAGAAATGGCGATTTTCTTTAGGGAGGATCTGGGCCATTGGAACTGTGGTTATATCTTGAATGATGCTGAGTCATTATTCTCATTCTCCCTGAGGTCACACAATTCTGTGTTACCAACATGGCCTCCATATACTCCAAGACACCTCTACAAAACAAGATATTATCCAGGTACTCATTTTCCTTGCAACTTAAAACTTCTTGATAACTTTAACATGAAAGGAAAGTAAGTAATATTAAAGGTATACATTTACCTTCCAAAACTTATTCTATGATCACCTATGGTGATGGACCCTATCCCCACCTTGAGGCATCTACAGTTTTCTTTCTTATATTAAACTCAAATCTGTTTAATCAAGCTCCCATCCATAGGTCTTATCCCTCTTCTAATTAGATGATGCTTTTGAAGTGATGTATTAGACCTACATTTTAATTTTTGGTTTTCTAGGACAAATTATTGGGATTTTCAAAATTATCTTTTTTGTGTATCCTTCTAAAGAAGACATTAGCTATCATTTAATTAAACAAAACTTTCAGACCAGCCAGAGATGATAAATATGTTACAAGGCATCAGGACAAGCACTCTTGTAGCCAGAGCCCTCTCTCAGCTTTCCCTACTCAGGACTACTTCCAAGCCATTTTCCTCTATGTGTGGGGGCACCAGTTCAAGAAGGAAGGGGTAGTGGTTTATCCTGGCATAGGGCAAGCCTCTGGCCAAATATCCTTCATGAAGCATAGGGACCCTTTTGCTGAGATCATAGGGACAGTCAAGATTGAATTCTGAGACCATTTTCGTTGACCCAAGTTAAAAATTATGCAAATATTAGAGTATTCCAGAGGCCCCTAGAGGTTTCATTATAACACTGTCATGAATTTGCCATCTGCTTTAGGCCAATCTTCCTCGCGAAGAAAGGCTATACCTTTTCATCATATATCAGGGTTTCAATATACTTAGGGATAACCCTCATGAGACCACTGGTTATCCCAAAGAAAAGAGAAATGGAAATGAAAATTAAGCATAGAGGAAGACTCAGAGGTTGATCATCTCCCACGGTTCCCTTAATTGAAACAATTGCCATCTAAGGTATGGGAGAACTGGGCATTAGGTTTTGTTTTGTTTATATTATTACTGAAGTGTAGGAGAACTCACTTTTCCAGAGCACCTTCTATGGGCCAGGTGCCAAGCATATTACAAATATGGGGAATGTTCTTATTGGTAGCAACACCCACTTCCCAGACAAAAAAAGGAATGTAGAAGCCTTCCTGATTTCCTCCCTCACCATCACCCCCCACAGACAACCTATCAGTAAATCCTCTTACTTTATCTCTAAAATATTTTTAAAAATTAATGTTTATTATTTATTTTTGAGAGAGAGAGACAGACAGACAGAATGCTAGGTGGGGAAGGGGCAGAGAGAGAGGGAGACACAGAATCCAAAGCAGACTCCAGGCTCTGAGCTGTCAGCACAGAGCCCAATGTGGCTTTGAACCCACGGACCGTGAGATCATGACTTTAACCAAAGTCAGACACTTGACTGAGCCACCCATGTGCCCCTAAAATATTTTTATTCCATCTTCTTTCCTCCATACCTTCAGTTAGGAATTCAGGCTAGTTCACTATCATCTGGCTTAATGAAATAGTCTCTTAATCAATCAGCTTATAACTGTTCTTATGCCCCTGCAATTCTTCACACATTAACCAAAATGATCTTTTAAAAGTGAAAATTTGATTGTATCTCTTCCCTGTTTCAATGTCTTTCAAATGCTCACTGAAGAGTGCCCCAAATACTTGACCCACAAAGTTAAATTTCGTTGTCCAGCTTTATCTATCTCCACATGCAACCTTTCTATTTCCACTCCAGTCACATTAGAACTCTCTCAGTTCCTTCAACATGAAATGCTCTCCTCCATCTTACAGCTTGAAAACATGATATTATTTGCCATTTTAATATTCTCCTATCCTTTTTTCCCCTAGTCAATTCCTACTTATCCTTAAGATATCAATTTAGGTATTATTCCTTAGGAACATCTACCCTATACTTACCCCCTAGCCTCATGCTGCTCCCATTTTCACCAAGAAAAGGTTGGATTTAACTGTAGTGTAGATGTATGAATATTTAGAAGTGTATAGTGAAATGGAAGTGTGTAGAGAATTCCTGATACTAATTACACTTATAATTATTGTTCAAATATATTTTCTATGCTTTGTTATAAATTTCAAGAGAGCAAAAGCAATGTCTTCAACATTCCGTGTAGAATTAGTACAATTTCCTCTGTAAACATTTACTATAATGCTATAGTGAAACTATTTGAACATGAAGATTTTTTCCACATACTTTTACATTTTGGACTCAATTTTCTTAGGACTATTAACTTATCTATTTCATATTGGATGAGTTTTAGTAGTTTGTGGATTATGAGAAATTTGTCCATTAAGCTGTTGAATTTATATGCATAGGGTTCTTTATTCCTTTTTTTCACTTTAATGAAAGCAATATCTGTAGTTACATACCCTGTTTCACTACTAATATTGGTAATTTTTTCTTATTTTCTTCTTTATCAGTTTTAGTGGATATTTGTCAATGCTATTGATACTTTCAAATAAGTACCTTTTTGTTTCAATGATTTGCTCTCTTGTTTTTCAATTTTCTATTTCATTGTTTTCTCTTTTTTTGGAGGTAAAAGATACATTTATTATTTTGATTGTGACTATGGTTTCATGGGTATATACATATATCCAAGTTTATTACATTGCATACATCAAATGTATCCATTTTTTAATATCAATAATACCTTGGGGCACCTGGGTAGCTCAGTCAGTTAAGTGTTTGACTTCAGCTCAGGTCATGATCTCATGGTTCATGAGTTCAAGCCCCGCATCATCATCTGTACTGACAGTGCAGATCCTATCTATTATTCTCCTTCTCTTCCTCACTTTCTCTTTGTCTCTCAAAATAAATAAACTTTTTAAAATACCTCAATAAAGTTATTTTAAAAATACAAATATTAGTAGGTCTATGCTGGAGTTTGGAATTATTTATTTATTTATTTATTTACTTATGATATAATTGACATATAATATTGTTTAATTTCAAGGTGTTTTAACTTCAGCATTTTTTTATTTTGTGTCTCTTTTTTTCATTATACTCATTTGTTTTGTTTCTTATATTTCACATGTGTGTTTTTATTTGATACATTTATACATTTTAATATGATCACCACTGTAAGATTAGCTAACACTTCTATCACATCATGTAATTATCATCTCTTTTTTGTGGTCAAAACATTTAATATCTAGTTTCTTAACAACTTTATACAATACAGTATTGTTTACCTAAATCACTATGCTGTGTGTTAGGTTTCCAAAACCTATTCATCTTCTAGTTGTAAGTTTTCACCTTTTGATCAACATCTCCCAATTCACCAACCCTCCAGCCCCTTATATCATATTTTACTCTCTGGTTTTACAAGTTTGGTTCTTTTAGATTTCACATATAAGTGATATAATACAGTATTTGTTTTTCTCTGACTTATCTCAACTAGCATAACCACCTCAAGGTCCATCAATGTAGTCACAAATGGCAGAATTTCCTTTTTTCTCATGGTTGAATAATTTTCCCCTGTAGAAATATATACCACAACTTGAGGGAAGGTGAAGGTGGCAGTGTAGGAAGATCTTGAACTCACCTTCTCCCATAGACACACTGATTATTTACTTACATATAGATCAATTCCTCCTAAAGGATCACTAAAGGCTGATTAAAAACCTGTCACACAATGGGGAGCCTGGGTGGCTCAGCCTGGGTGTCCAACTGACTCAGGTCATGATCTCATGGTTCATGAATTTGAGCCCTGTGTCAGGCTCCATGCTGTCAGCTCAGAGCCTGGGGCCTGCTTTGGATTCTGTGTCTCCCTCTCTCTGCCTCTTCCTCAGCTCTCTCTCTCACTTTCTCTCTCAAAAATAAATAAACATTAAAAAGTTAAAAGAAACTTTCATACAACAAAGGATAGAGGGACCACATAAATTGCAGGAGAGATGGAGACATGGTAATTATGGGAACCCCACTCCCAATACTGTGAACTGCAGTGGGGAAGATAGTACTGAAGGATTCTGTGCAGGTATGTTTGTGCTGGAGCACAGAAAAAAAAACACAATTTAAATACAACAATACTACAAGTGAACTAATTTTGGAGTGTCTTCCAAACAGTGAGTAAATACTTTAGTATCTTCAGGGTTAGATGTGTTAGTAAGTGTCATTATTTATGTGCCCCCTCCACCTTAATAGCACAGAAAGGAGTAGGGTCCTGGTGCTCTAGCTGGCCTGCTACCTCAGAAATCTCTAGACTCATAGCCCACACCAGTCCCAGGCACATTGGAGCATAGAAAAAAAAAAACCCTGTGATATAAAAGGCAGCTAGACTAGAATTTAACTAACCCTAAAGGATCTGCCAAATGGTGGGGTAAATGCTGGAAATCTTTCCAACATTAAAGGTGCTGACAAACACCACTGTTTACATTTCCCATCCACATTTATGGCACAGACAGCATCAGGATCTGGATGTCTAGCAAGCCTGCTGCTTCTGTGAGCACCAGGACCCTAGTCTACACCAGCCCCAGCAGTCCCCCTAAAGTGGCCCCCACACTCACGTACATCTGCCAGAGCTCCAGCTATCCCACTAAGGTGACCACAGTGTGGTACATGCTGGGACACCTTCAGACTGCAACTACTACAACTTTAGACATCTTACAAAGTGACACAGGTACAAAGCAATTCAGTAAACCACAGTCCCACACACACTGCACCTCCAGCCAATTTGCCAGAACATCCCCTATTTGGAGCACCCCAAGACACCCTGGCCCACATCTACTTCATCTCCAGCTGTCTCTCAGGGCACCTCCATGATCAAATGCCCTGGAAATCCCTGGCCCATACTTGTGCCTTCTTAAAATACACCAATCCCAGCAGGGTGCCTCCTGTAATAGAGCACACTGAGACCCCCCATCTGGTGCTTACTTCAACTCCAGTCATCCTACAAGGGAGAGCCAGCATAAAGTACCCAGCAAACTCCAGCTAGCACCAACTACAGCTCCAAACAGCCTGCAAAAGCCACCAGGTACGCACAGTCTAACGAGGAAATGTTTTTCATAAGGTCATTTCTTCAAGACTGGGAGACGTAGCTTTCTACCGTAATTTATAGAAACAAACACAGGAGGTTAAAAAAAAAAATAAGCAGAGAGAGGAATATGCTCCAAAAGAAAGAACAACACAAAACTTCAGAAACAGAAATAACGGACATGAAGATAAGCAATCAACTTGATGAGTTCAAGATGCTCACCAAACTTGAGAGAAAAGTGGAAGAACTCAGAGATAATTTCAACAAATGGATCAAAAATATTAAAAAGAACCAATCAAAGTTGAAGAATACAATAACTGAGAAGTAAAATACAGTAGAATGAATCAATATCAGGTTACAGGATGCAGAAGAACAAATTAGCAATCTGCAAGACAGGGTTTAGCACACAAACTAAACAGCAAAAAAGAAAAGAATTAAAAAGAGGATAGATTAAGGTATGGCTAGGACAACACCAAACATACTAGTATTTAGATTATAGGGGTCCAAGAGGAAAAAAAGAGACAAAAGTCAAGAATTTTATTTGAAGAAATAATAGCTGAAAATTTCCCAAACCTGGGTAAGGAAACAGACATACAGGTCCAGTAATCACAGAGAGTACCAAATAAGTAGAACCCAATGAGGTCCACACTAAGGGAAGTATAATTAAAATTGTAAACTTTAAAAATAGAGACTCTTAGGGGCGCCTGGGTGGCGCAGTCGGTTAAGCGTCCGACTTCAGCCAGGTCACGATCTCGCGGTCTGTGGGTTCGAGCCCCGTGTCAGGCTCTGGGCTGATGGCTCGGAGCCTGGAGCCTGTTTCCGATTCTGTGTCTCCCTCTCTCTCTGACCCTCCCCCGTTCATGCTCTGTCTCTCTCTGTCCCAAAAATAAATAAAAAAACGTTGAAAAAAAAAATTAAAAATAGAGACTCTTGAAAGAAACAAGAGAACAATGAATACTTAAGTACAAAGGAAAACCCATAAAGCTACCAGATGATTTTTCAGCAGAAACTTGGCAGGCCAGAAAGGAGTGGCATGATATATTCAAAACTTACAACCAAGAACACTCCACCCGGCAAGGTTATCATTCGTTAATGAAGGACAGATAAGTCTTTTTAGGTTTTTTATATAAATTCCAGTTAGTAAGCATACACTGTAATATTAGTTTCAGGTGTAGAATTTAGTGATTCATCACTTATATACAACACCCAGCGCTCATCACAAGTACCATCCTTAATATCAATCACCTGTTTAACCCATCTCCCACCCACCTACCCTGTAGTAATGAACAGTTCTCTATAGTTAAGAGTTTGTTTCTTGGGACACCTGGGTGGCTCAGACATTTAAGCATCCAACTTTGGCTCAGGTCATGACCTCATGGTTCATTAGTTTGAGCCTGCTTCAGATCCTCCCCTGCTCATGCTTTCTCTCTCTCAAAAATAAATGAACATTAAAAAAATTAAAAAGCATCTGTTTCTTGGTTTGCCTCTCTTTTTTTCCCCTCTGTGTTCATATGTTTTGTTTCTTAAATTCCACATATTAGTGAAATCATATGGCATTTGGCTTTCTCTGACTGACTTCCTTTTTAGCGTAATACAATCTAGCTCAAACCATGTCATTGAAAATGGCAAGATTTCATTCCTTTTGATAGCTGAGTAATACTCTAAATATATATATATATACACACACATATATATAATATATATATATAATATGTATATATGTACACATATGTGTATATATATGTGTGTGTATACACACACATATATAATATATAATATGATACATATATAATGTGATATATATGTGTATATGTATATATATGTATATACACATACACACATTTACATAATCACAACTTCTTTATCCGTTCACCAGTCAATGGACATTTGGGCTCTTTCCATAATTTGTCTATTGTAGATAATGCTGTTATAAACATTGGTATTCATTAGAATCTGTATTTTTGTATCCTTTGGGCAAATACCTAGTAGTGCAATTGCTGGGTTGTAAGGTAGTACTTCTTTTTTTAACTTTTTAAGGAAAAAAGTTGTCCAGAGTGGCTGCCCCAGTTTGCATTCCCACCAACAGTTTAAGACAGTTACGCTTTTTCCACGTCCTCACCAACACTTGTTTCCTTGTTGTTAATTTTAGCCATTCTGATGAGTGTGAGGTGATATCTCATTGTACTTTTGATTTGTATTTCCCTGATGATGAGTAATGTTTAGTTTGGTAGCCATCTGTATGTCTTCTTTGGACAAATGTCTATTCGTGTCTTCTGCCCATTTTGAAGTGGATTATTTGTTTTTGGGTGTTGAGTTTCATAAGTTCTTTATATACTTTGGATACAAACCCTTTATCAGATATGACATTTGTAAATACCTTTTCTCATTCTTTAGGTTGCATTTTAGTTTTGTTGATTGTTCACTTTGCTGTGCAGAAGCCTATTATTTTGATGAAGTCCCAATAGTTTATTTTTGTTTTTGTTCCTCTTGCCTCAGGAGATATATCTAGTAAGAAACTACTATGGCAGATGTCAAAGAGGTTCTCCTCTAAGATTTTGATGGTATCTTCTCTCACATGTAGGTTTTCGATCCATATTGAATTTATTTTTGTGTAAGGTGTAAGAATGTGGTCCAGTTTCATTGTTTTGCATGTTGCTGTCAACTTTTCCCAACACCATTTTTCCCATTGGGTATTCTTTCCTTCTTTGTCTAAGATTGACTATATTATTGTGGGTTCAGTTCTGGGGTCTCCATTCTCTTCCATTCATTTGTGTGTCTGTTTTTGTTTCAATACCATACTGTCTTGATGACTACAGCTTTGTGATATATCTTGAAGCCCAGAATTGTGAGGTCTCCAGCTTCAACTTTCCTTTTCCAGGCTTCTTTGGCTATTTGGGGAGTTTTGTGGTACCATACAAATTTTAGGATTGTTTTCTTTAGTCCTGTGAAAAATGCTGGTGATAATTTCATAGGGAATGCATTAAATGTGCTGACAGCACAGAGCCTGGAGCTTGCTTTGGATTCTGTGTCTCCAGCTCTCTCTGCTCCTCCTGCACTTTCTCTCTCTCTCTCTCTCTCTCTCAAAAATAAAAAATAAAAATAAAAAAAGTGTTATAACATTGCTGAAAACTGTGGTTTTATGTCTTACTGTAGTATCCTAACATTCTGAGCCATTATTTTTTCACATGATATTTCTGCTCTCTTTTTGCTCCCATCCTTTTCTGGAAAGTCATTTAGACCCACATTAGACCTTTTTATAGTTTCCTATACATCTCTTATCCTCTTCTTGCTATTATGATCTTTCCATTATCCATGCTTTTGTTTATTTTCTACTGACCTATCTTAAAGTTCATTAATACTCTCATTAGCTATGCCTCTGGTCTGCTGTTAAATCCATCTATTGAGTTGAATTTTATTATTGTAAGTCTGTTTTAACTCTTTTTTGTAGATTTCATTTCTCCACGGAAATTTTATGTTTTTATCTGTTTTGTTTAATGAAACATCAGTTATTTTAAAGTCCAACTGTAATAATTGCAAAATATAGATCAAATGTAAGTGTGTTTTTTACTGCCATTTTCCTCTTAATTCTATCTCCTGTGTGTTGGTAATTTGTATTCAATACTGGAATTAAAAAGTTATAGAAGCTATTAGTATTACTTTTGTGTCTAGCAGGCAGATAGAATAAAGGGTGGAAAATTTAATGTAACCTGGGATCGAACTGATTCAAAGTTGTGTTTATTTATGAAAGCTGGTCTATTTCCAGTTCACTTTTGCTCCTAAGGACCAGTCCTTCAAGTGTCACATCATAAAGTCTGAAAGTTTCAAGTCTCTCAATCTTAATAGGCTATTGAGGTAAAATGTTTCTCTTTTCTGCTCTGTGAGACTGTTTTCAACCTTGTGCTTAAATTTTCTGCTGAGCTTTTAACCTCTGAGCTTTGTGCTAGTTATGAATGAGTAAAAACCCTGAAGGGGGGGAAAAGGGAAACAAATGTCAGATTTACTTCTCTTTGCATCAGGTTTACTTTTTTGTCTTCCCAGTATCTTATCCATTCAAGTCATGGCTGCCTTGGCAGTTCTCCAATTCCATTAGGTTTATTTTTTCTGTAATCATGTTTTATTTTAGCATATTTATTTTATTTCTTTCTGAAAAGGTCAAATGTATATGATAAAACTGATATGTAGATAGACTTTTAAAATCATTTTAATATGAACATGAGTCTTTAATTTTAAAATACTAATCTTGATTGTATAATTGTAAAATTTTCAGATTAAAAATTGAGTCACTTGATAGTCACTTATTTTTCTTCTATTTCCTTGGCGTATTTTTTAAATTATTGTGATTAAAAAACACATAACATGAGACCTACCATCGGAAAAAAAATTGTAAGTGTATAGTACAGTATTATTAATATGCACATTTTTGTAACAGAGTTCTCTAGATTTTTTTTATCCTTCACACTATTAATCTGGTGTATTACATTGATTTGACTTTTATATTAAACCATTTCCACATCCCAGATATAAATCCCACTTGGTCATGGTATATGATCTGTCTAATGTGCTGAATTTGGTTTTCTATTACTTTTCTGAGGATCTTTGCATCCATATTCATCAGGAATGGCTTATAGTTTTCTTTTCTTACAGCACCTTTGCCTCGATTTGGTATCAGAGTGATATTGAGCTCATAAAAGGAGTTGGAAAGTACTCCTTCCTATTCAAGTTTTTGGAAGGAATTGGGTAGAATAGACCTCGATTTTTCTCTAAACGTTTGATAAAATTCACAGTGAAGCCATCTGGACTATGGTTTTCTTTGTTATGAAGTTTTTTGGTTACTGATTAAATCTCTTCACTAGTCTATTCAAGTTTTCTGTTTATTCATGCCTCAGTCTTGGTAGGTTTATGGTTGTAAGAATTTACCCATTTTTAAAGGCTATGTTGACAGTATTCTCGTATAATCTTTTTTATTTCTGTAGAATCAGTTGCAATATAACATTTCATCTTTCAATTTTATTTTTATTTGAGTCTTCTTTTTCTACTATACATAAAAATGCAATTTTTAAAATCATTTCCAAAAATAAATTTAGTTTTTATTTACTTTTCTATTGTTTTTCAATTCTCCATTTTATTTGTTCCTGCTCTACTCTTTATTATTTTCTTCCTTCTGCTACCTTTTGGTTGTATTTCTTATTCTTTTTCTAGTTCATGATGTTTAAAATTATACTTTTTATTTGAGATATTTCTTTTTTAAATATTGGCATTTACTGTAACAAGCTTATTTTTTAATACTGCTTTTAGGGTGCCTGAGTGGCTCAGTCAGTTAAGCATCTGACTCTCGATGCTGGCTCAGGTCTTGATCTCATGACTTGTGAGGTCCAACCATGCATTGGGCACTGCACTGGCAGCATGGAGCCTGCTTGGGATTATCTCTCTCCCCTTTCTCTTTACTCCAACCCCACTCATGTGCTCACTCTCTCTCTCTTAAAGTAAAGAAATAAACATTAAAAAAATACTGCTTTTGCTTCATCCCATAAATTCGGATAAATTATGTTTTATTTTCATTTGTTTCAAGATAATTTTTACTTTCTCATTTATTTCTTCTTTGACCAGTTGGTGGTTCAAGAGTGTGTTGTGTAATTTCAACATATCTGTGAATATTTCAGTTTCCTCCTAGAATTTTAACTTTCCTTTTGAATTTCCCAGTTTTCTTTCCTACTGATTTCCAGTTTAATTTCATTGTGGTCAGGAAAGGTACTTAGTATGATGTCAATCTTTTAAAATTTTAGGCTATTTTTATAGCTTAATACATATTTTTATTCTGGAAAATATTCCATGTACACTTGAGAAGTGTGTATTCTACTGTTTCAGGTTAAACTATTCTATATATGTCAATTATGTCTAGTTGGTACAGAATGTTGTTCAGGCCCACTATTTCCTTATTTATCTTCTCTCTAAAGATTTCTGCATTATAGAGAGTGGAGTATTAAAGTCTTCACTTTAATTTTTTTAATTTTGTCTATACATAGAAGCTCTTTTTGTTGTTCCTGTATGTGCTTATAGTTTTTATATTATCATGATGTATTGATCCTTCTATGAACATATGATGCCCCATTTTGTTTCTTGTAACAGTCTTTGATCTAAAGTCTATTATATCAGATTTAGTACAGCTACTTCAGCTCTCTTATGGTTATTATTTACATACAAGTTTTTTTGGTATTTTCATTTTAAATCTCTCAGTTTATTTCAATATAAGGTGAGTTTTTTTTATTTTATTTTTTAAAATTGACATCCATATTAGTTAGCATATAGTGCAACAATGATTTCAGGAGTAGATTCTTTAGTGCCCCTTACCTATTTAGCCCATCCCCCCTCCCCCAACCCCTCTAGTAACCCTCAGTTTGTTCTCAATATTTATGAGTCTCTTCTGTTTATAAGGTGAGTTTCTTTACACATGAAAAGATGCTCAAAACACTAATCATCAGGAAAATGCAAATAAAAACCAAAAATAAATATTATTTCATGCCTGTCACAATGGCTAAAATCAAAAATACAAGAAATAACAAGTATTGGAGATGTGGAGAAAAGGAAACCTTTATACATTGTTGGTAGGTATGAAAATTGCTGCAACTATTCTAGGAAACCTTTTTGATGTTCCTCAAAAACTTAAAAATAAACCTACCATGTGATCTTGTAATTCTGCAACTGGGTATTTATTAATACAAAGAAAATGAAAAAAACTAATTCTTGTAATATATATAATTACAAAACTTTAATAAAGAATGAAATCTTGCCATTTACAACAACATGAATGGACTTGGAGGCAATAATACTAAGTGAAATAAGTCAGTCAAAGAAAGACAAATATCTTTTGATTTCACTCATTTGTGGAATTTAAGAAACAAAGCATGATAGGAGGGGAAGATAGTGGGAGGGTAGGAGGATCCCAGGCTTGCCTTGTGCCACAAATACAAGATAACTATGAAATCATCTTAAATACTCCAGTAACTGACCTAAAGACTGGCAGAACAAACTCCACAACTAAAGGTAGAGAAAAGCCCTCACTGAAAAAGGTAGGAAATGTGCATACATGGTTTGGGAGAGAAACGGGCCACTGTGGTGGGGAGGAAGCCTTGGTCACAGAGAAGGGTGAAAGACAGACTAACACACAGGACAATGCATGAAGAAAGTAAATCCCTTGGAAAGCAAAAAGAGCAAATTTCTTGAGTTCTTGCAATCAATGGAAGTTAGAGCTCGGTGTTTCAAAGGCCAGCAGGCTTAGCTTGGATAGACCCCAGAAGTATAGGGTTTCTCTTTGAGGGAAGGCAGGGCAAACAGCCCACAGGCACAAAGCATGGAAACAACGATCTGAAAAGCACCTGGGGCACACCATGGGGAAGTTATTTGTGTCAAATTGTGTCCCAGAGAAGCAGCATTCACAAAGAGACACCACTGGGAAAAAAAGAAACTTACAGGCTCTATTTGCCACTCCTTCACCTCAGCATAAGCACAGGGCCACCAGTGGCAACCAGCCTAGCACTGACACTCACAACCTAACTTGCTTACACCAAGCCCCACCCTCCTATGCTCAGATGGAACTATGTTTCCCAGTGACACTTGCTTCAGTCACACCAGAGTTGGCCCCCTGCCTGAGAATACTGTCTCAGACCCCTGCTCAGAATGCATCTCCTGAATTGGGAGTTTTGTGGTGCCTTGAATCACGCAGCAGTGGTGACGGGTTTCCTTTCTCAAGAAGACCAGAGCACATCTAGTTAAAATGCACATTCAGACCAGAGACCAAACACTGTTCACAACAGGCAAAGAGAACCTATACAGTAGACTGGCATGAAGAATAAAACAGTCAGGAAAAAAACAGCAGAACACATGTTAAATACATTGGAAACAATTCTGGAAGCACCAGTCCCTGAGGAACAGGGCACACAGCAGGGAACTACAGAATCTTATCTGCATAAGACCAATACCCTCAAGAACAGGAAACTTAGCTACTTTCCTAACACAGAGAAACAGGCACAGAGACTAGGACAAATGAGAAGACAGAGAAACTTGTCTGAAATGATAACACAGGACCAGCCCACAGCCAAATATCTTGGCAAAACAGAGATAATTAACATGTTTGATGGAGTATTTAAAGCAATAATCATAAAGATACTCACTGGACTTGAGGATAAGTGGAAGGCATCAGTGAAACCTTTAACACAGAGATTTTAAAAAGCCAATCAGAGATAAACAATGCAGTAAATGAGATGAGAAACGTGCTAGATTCAATGAATAGCAGATTGGAAGAGGCAGAGGAATTAATTAATAACCTACAAGACAGAATAATGGAAAATAATTGGTCTGAACAAAAGAGAGAAAAAATAATTATGCAAAATGAGAATAGACTTAGGAAGTTCAGTCCCAGAAGAAGATGAAGAGAGAAATGAGAGCAGAAAATTTATTTGTAGAAATAATAACTGAAAACTTTCTTAATCTGGGAAAGGAAAAAGATATCCAGATACAAAAGGAACAGAGAACCCCAAGGAAAATCAAGAAAGGCAGATTCACACCAAGACATTTTGTAATAAAACTGAGCAAAAAATAGTGACAAAGAAAAAAAAATTAAAGCAGCAAGATAAAACAGTAACACAAAAGGGAAACCTCATAAGACTATCAAGGGGTTTTTCACCAGAAAATTCCCAAGCAAAAATGAAGTAAAGTGATATATTCAAAGTGCTGAATGGCAAAAATATGCAGCCATGAATACTCTCTCTGGCAAGGCCATCTTTCAGAACTGAAGGAGAGATAATGAGTTTCCCAGACAAACAAAAATGAAAGGAGTTTTTGGCCACTAAACCAGCCTTGCAAGAAATATTAAAGAATACATTTTGAGTGGAAAGGAGATACCAAAAGTGACAGTATGAAGATAGGAGACACAAAAGCAATAAAAACGAGTATTTCTGTAACATATCAGTCAAGGAACTCACAAAATGAAAGAACTTAAAATATGATAACATATACCTAACATAGGAGGAGTAGAGGAGGAAAGAATGCATTCAGAGTGAAATCACCATCAACTTAATAGAGATTGGTATATGCAGAGAATGGTATATACAAATCTAATGGTAGCCACAAATCAAAAACAACAAATAATATGAAAAACAAATAAAGAGACACAGAGAGAAATAAATGCAAATATATTACTAAAGAAAACCAGGAGGGAAGATGATGGCATAGGAGGATTCTGGGCTCACCTTGTCCTGCTGATCACTTAGATTGCACCCACATCTGCCTAAATAACCTAGAAAACCACCAGAAGACTAGCATAACAGACTCTCAGGAGCCAAGAGTAGACAAGAGGCCCACGGAAGGGAGTAGGAAGGGCAGAGAGGCAGTGCGTGCTGCACAGACTGGTGGGAGGGAACCAGGGTGGTGGAGGGGCAGACCGCCGGGCAAGGCAGAGCCCCCAAAGTCTGATTTGCAAAAGCAGAGGGGCCATACTCTGTGAGTTCTGACAGCCAGTGGGACTTAACATCTGAAATGTTAAGTCAACAGCTCTGCTCTCAGAGAGCAGCTGGGAGGGTGAGAAGACGCCAGGAGGGAGAGTTGTTGAGCCCCAGAAGACAGAGCTCAGCTCAGAAGGGGAACAAAGGTGCTGGCAAGTGCCATTTCCCTCTCCCATGCCTCAGCTGAAATTCCAAAGGGAACCTGTTCCTGTCACGGAACTTGCTTCCACCATGCAAATGTCCAACGCTGTGCTTCTGTGGATCCATCCCTCTGACAGGCCTTCCTCCCTCCTGGTGCTGCAGGGCCCCTCCCATACAGGTCCACCAAAGGCAAAGCCAGCTAAGCCTGCCCCTCCCGCCCCTATGCCCCTTGCGGATCCACCCCTCTGATACATCATTGGCCAGATCCCATTGAAGCAGAACCACAAGCCTGGCAGTGTGCAAGTAGCCCAGAAAGGGGCCGCACTACTCCACAGTGAGTCCTACCCCTGAAAGAGGGGAAGATAAGGTACACACCAGTCTGACTGTGGCCCCAGCGGTGGGCTGGGGGCAGACATCGGGTCTGACTGTGGCCCTGCCCACCAATACAAGTTACTCCAGACAGCACAGGGGAAGTGCTCTGCAGTTTGGAGCTACTGCAGGGACTAGCCAAAATGACGAAATGGAAGAATTCTCCTCAAAAGAAACTCCAGGAAGAAGCGACAGCTAACAAATTGACCAAAACTGATTTAAGCAATAAAATGGAACAAGAATTTAGAATAATAGCCATAAAATTAATCACTGGCTTGAAAAAAGCATAGAGAACTGGAGAGAATCAATTGCAACAGACATCAAGGGACTAAGATATAGTCATGAGGAGCTAAAAAATGCTATAAATGAGGTGCAAAATAAAATGGAGGCTGCCATAGCACGGATTGAAGAGGCAAAGGAGAAAATAGGTGAATTAGAAGATAAAATTATGGAAAAAGATGAAGTTGAGAAAAAGAGACATAAAAAAATCCAGCAGTATGAGAGGAGAATTAGAGAACTAAGTGATGCAATCAAACGGAAAAATATCCGTATCATAGGAATTCCAGAAGAGGAATAGAGAGAGTAAGGGGCTGAAGGTGTACTTGAACAAATCATAGCTGAGAACTTCCCTGATCGGGGAAGGAAAAAGGCATGGAAATCCAAGGGGCACAAAGAACTCCCTTCAGACTTAACTTGAATCAATCTTCTGCATGACATATCATAGTGAAACTGGCAAAATACAAGGATAAAGAGAAAATTCTGAAAGCAGATAGGGATAAATAGGCCCTATCTTACAAAGGTAGACACATAAGACTAGTGGCAGACCTATCTACTGAAACTTGACACGCCAGAAAGGAATGGCGGGAAATCTTCAATGTAATGAGCAGAAAAAAATGCAGGCGAGAATCCTTTACCCAGCAAGTCTGTCATTCAGAATAGGAGATGAGATAAAGGTTTTCCCAAACAAACAAAAACTGAAGGAATTCATCACCACTCAACCAGCCCTACAAGAGACCCTAAGGGGGACTCTGTGAGTGAAATGTTGCAAGGACCACAAAGAACCAGAGACACCACTATAAGCATGAAACCTACAGATATCACAATGACTCTAAGCCTATATATTTCAATAATAACACTGAATGTAAATGGACTAAATGCTCCAACCAAAAACCTAGGGTATCAGAATGGATAAAAAAAAAACAAGACCCATCTATTTGCTGTCTACAAGAGACTCATTTTAGACCTGATGAAACCTACAGATTGAAAGTGAGGAGATGAAGAACTATCTATCATACTACTGGAACTCAAAAGAAAGCTGGAGTAGCCATACATATACCAGACAAACTAGACTTTAAGTTAAAGTCTGTAACAAGAGATGAAGAAGGGCACTATATAATAATTACAGGGTGTATCCATCAGGAAGAGCTAAAAATTATTAATGTCTATGCACTGAATATGTAAGCACCCAAATATATAAAACAATTAATCACAAACATAAGCAACCTTATTGATAAGAATGTGGTAATTTCAGGGGAATTTAATACCCTACTTACAACAATGGATGGATCATCTAGACACAGGATCAATAAAGAAACAAGGGCCCTGAATTATACATTGGATCAGATGGACTTGACAGATATATTTAGAACTCTGCATCCAAAAGCAACAGAATATACTTTCTTCTCGAGTGCACATGGAACATTCTCCAAGATCAATCACATACTGGGTCACAAAACAGCCCTTCTTAAGTATAAAAGAATTGAGATCATACCATGCACACTTTCAGACCACAAAGCTATGAAGCTTGAAATCAACCACAGGAAAAAGTCTGGAAAACCTCCAAAAGCATGGAGGATAAGGAACACCCTACAAAAGAATGAATGGGTAAACCAGGCAATTAGAGAAGAAATTAAGAAATATATGCAAACAAACGAAAATGAAAATACAACAATCCAAACACTTTGGGATGCAGGGAAGGCAGTCCTGAGAGGAAAATACATTGCAACCCAGGCCTATCTCCAGAAACAAGAAAAATCCCAAATACAAAATCTAACAGCACACCTAAAGGAAATAGAAGCAGAACAGCAAAGACACCCCAAACCCAGTAGAAGAAGAGAAATAACACAGATCAGAGCAGAAATAAACAATATAGAATCTAAAAAAAAATTGTAAAGCGGGTCAATGAAACCAAGAGTTGTTTTTTTGAAAAAATAAACAAAATTGATAAACCTCTAGCTAGGGTTCTCAAAAAGAAAAGGGAGATGGCCCAAATAGATAAAATCATGCATGAAAATAGAATGATTACAACCAATCCCTCAGAAATACAAACAATTATCAGGGAATACTATGAAAAATCATATGCCAACAAACTGGACAACCTGGAAGAAATGGACAAATTTGTAAACACCCTCACACTTCCAAAACTCAAACAGGAAGAAATAGAAAACTTGAACAGACCCATAACCAGCGAAGAAATTGAATCAGTTATCAAAAATCTCCCAACGAATAAGAGTCCAGGACTACATGGCTTCCCTGGGGAATTCTACCAGACACTTAAAGCAGAGATCATACCTACCCTTCTCAAGCTATTCCAAGAAATAGAAAGGGAAGGAAAACTTCCAGACTCATTCTATGAAGCCAGCATTATGTTGATTCTGAAACCAGACAGAGTCCCAGTAAAAAAAGAGAACTACAGCCCAATATCCCTGATGAATATAGATGCAAAAATTCTCAACGAGATACTATCAAATTGAATTCAACAGCATATAAAAAGAATTATTCATGATCAAGTGGGATTCATTCCTGGGCTGCAGGGCTGGTTCAACATTTGCAGATCGATCAATGTGATACATCACATTAATAAAAGAAAAGAAAGGAACCATATGATCCTGTCAATTGATGCAGAAAAAAACATTTTGCAAAATTCAGCCTCCTTTCTTTTTTTTTTTTTAAATTTTTTTTTCAACATTTTTTAATTTATTTTTGGGACAGAGAGAGACAGAGCATGAACGGGGGAGGGGCAGAGAGAGAGGGAGACACAGAATCGGAAACAGGCTCCAGGCTCCGAGCCATCAGCCCAGAGCCTGACGCGGGGCTCGAACTCACGGACCGCGAGATCGTGACCTGGCTGAAGTCGGACGCTTAACCGACTGTGCCACCCAGGCGCCCCCCTCCTTTCTTAATAAAAACCTTCAAGAATCTCGGGTAGAAGGAACATACTTAAACATCATAAAAGCTGTTTCTGAAAAGCCACAGCTAATATCATCGTCAATGGGAACAACTGAGAGCTTTCCCCCTGAGATCAGGAACATGACAGGGATGTCCACTCTCACCGCTGTTGTTTAACATAGTGTTGGAAGTTCTAGCATCAGAAATCAGACAACAAAAGGAAATCAGAGGCATCAAAATTGGCAAATATGATGTCAAGCTTTCACTTTTAGCAGATTACGTGGAAAACCTGATAGACTCCACCAAAAGTCTGCTAGAAGTGATACATGAATTCAGAAAATTTGCAGGATACAAAATTAATGTACAGAAATTAGTTGCATTCTTATACACTAATAATGAAGCAAGTAAGAAACTGATGCCATTCACAATTGCACCAAGAATCATAAAATTCATAGGAATAAACCTAATCAAAGATGTAAAAGATCTGTATGCTGAAAACTATAGAAAGGAAGGAAATTGAAGAAGATACAAAGAAATGGAAAAACATTCCATGCTCATGGGTTGGAAGAATAAATATTGTTAAAATGACAGTACTACCCAAAGCAATCTACACATTCAATGCAATCCCAACCAAAATTGCACCAGCATTCTTCTCAAAGCTAGAACAAACAATCCTAAAATTTGTATGGAACCACAAAAGACTCCGAATAGTCAAAGTAATTTTGAAGAAGAAGACCAAAGCGGGAAGCATCATAATCACAGACTTTAGCCTCTACCAGAAAGCTGTAATCATCAAGACAGCATGATATTGGCACAAAAAACAGACACATAGACCAATGGAATAGATTAGAGACTCCAGAATTGGACCCACAAAATTATGGCCAACTAATCTTTGACAAAGCAGCAAAGAATATCCCATGGAAAAAGAGACAGTCTCTTTAACCAATGGTGCTGGGAGAACTGGACAGCAACATGAAGAAGAATGAAACTAGACCCCTTTCTTACACCACTCACAAAAATAAACTCAAAATGGACAAAGGACCTGAAAGTGAGACAGAAAACCATCAAAACCCTAGAGGAGAAAGCAGGAAAAAATCTCTCTGACCTCAGCCACAGCAATTTCTTACTTGACACATCTCCAAAGGCAAGGGAATTAAAAGCAAAAATGAACTATTGGGACCTAATGAAGATAAAAATCTTCCGCACTGGAAAGGAAACAATCAACAAAACTAAAAGGCAACCAACAGAATGGGAAAAAATATTTACAAATGACATATCAGACAAAGGGCTAGTATCCAAAATCTATAAAGAACTCATTAAACTCCACTCGGGAAAAACAAATAATCCAGTGAATAAATGGGCAGAAGACGTGAATAGACACTTCTCTAAAGACATCCAGATGGCCAACGGGCACATGTAAAGATGCTCAACATCACTCCTCATCAGGGAAATATAAATCAAAACCACACTCAGATACCACCTCATGGCAGAGTGGCTAAAATGATCACATCTGGAGACTATAGATGCTGGAGAGGATGTGGAGAACGAGAACCCTCTTGCATTGTTGGTGGGAATGCAAACTGGTGCAGCCGTGCTGGGAAACAGTGTGGAAGTTCTTCAAAAAATTTTTCAAAAAATCTACCCTATGACCCAGCAATAGCACTGCTAGGAATTTACCCAAGGGATACAGGAGTGCTGATGCATAGGGGCACTTGTGCCCCAATGTTTATAGCAGCACTTTCAACAATAGCCAAATTATGGAAAGAGCCTAAATATCCATCAACGGATGAATGGATAAAGAAAGTGTGGTTTATATACACAATGGAATACTACGTGGCAATGAGAAAGAATGAAATCTAGCCTTTTGTAGCAATGTGGATGGAACTGGAGAGTGTTATGTTAAGTGAAATAAGTCATACAGAGAAAGACAGATACCATATGTTTTCACTCTTAATGTGGATCCTGAGAAACTTAACAGAAGACCATGTGGGAGGGGAAGGAAAAAAAAAAGTTAGAGAGGGAGGGAGCCAAACCATAAGAGACTCTTACCTCCTGAGAATAAACTGAGGGTTGATGGGGTGTGGGAGGGAGGGGAAAGTGGGTGATGGGCTTTGAGGAGGGCACCTGTTGGGTGGGATGTGCACTGGGTGTTGTATGGAAACCAATTTGACAAAAATTTCATATTAAAAAAAAGACGTGGAAAAAAAACTTGTAGAGCTTCATTTCCACATATCTCACATTAGGACAGCACTCTCTCTCCCAGAGCTTTTATAGTAATAAATGAGGAATTTAGTGTAAAAGTGCCTAGCAGAGGTCTTTTACCTCCTCCATTGCTTAATTCTTTCTCTTAGCTACAAGTCAGCCTTCTAAAGCTTTCAGAATTTCAACAATGTGAGTTAGTAATATAAACTTAAATCCCTACTTTCCCTCTAACTAAGCTTCCATAATCCGTTTCTCCTTGGAATCATATAGGCTTTGATATATATATAATAACCTTCTGGGCCTTAGATGGATCTGAGGCATGCTCATTAATGCCTCTGTTTGTTCCATGTTTATTTCACCTTCTTTGTACTTTGGGTCACCTTCTTCCTAAGGCCAAATAATGCAGTTGTGATGGCCACATCTAGAGGTGCCTTTCACATTTCAATTGGCGATTTGTCTATTTATTAATATTTTCTGGCAGATGACCATAAAGTGTCTTGAGCAATGGGTGGGTTTTTTTGTTTGTTTTTGATTGACACAAAGCCTCCATATAAACTACAGATAGTTTTGTACTTTCTTATCCCCAACTTGTTTCAGGTACTGACTTTACACTTACTATTCCCCTCTTGCCCCACCTTTTACAGCACCATAAATAATAAGTTTCTTTTCCAGGTTGGAGCTCATCTGAGTTTGGAGGCCCTCAGCGTGAAAAAAAATTTCAGTAATGAAAATATACCATCTGTATACAGGCTAACGAGTCCTACAGGTCTCCATTCCTATCTTGGCTTCTACCATTTAATCTCTGTGTGACTTTGAGCAAGCAGCAATTTTTCTGGACCTCTTTATTTGTAAAATGTGACTAAAATGAGTTATTTGAGAGGCTCAAATGAGACAATGTACTTCGGGTCATGTATGTGCATGTAATGTGCCTGCCAGGTGGTAGTACTGTTTGTTTTTTTGTTTGTTTGTTTGTTTTCACAGAGTTACCACCCTAATTCTTATCCCAGATCTCCTGAAAAGGCCCTAGAATTCAAGTCTTTCCCATTTCATGCTTGGCACATGATAGATACTCCACAGTGTTTGTTTCCTTCCTTAGTTTCAGGGGAGACCCAACTCCATTGTGGGCTTTGTGTCAACTCCCAAGGACCTGAATTCTAGAAGCACAAATTATGCAAAGGCTCTGGATATGATTCTCATAACCTATCTGATTTGTGGTCAGGGCCGAGTCCTTTTCCCCCTTTGTCACAGTGGGATTGGCCTATTTGGCTGACAATGCTTCTTTCCCAGAGCTCTTCAAATTTATTTAAAGACTCTTTAGACCCATTCCTAAGGCATTTTGTGATGCCTTCTTCGCTACAGGGAAGATAATGTGATATTTTTCTGGACATAAATACACTCTGGACAGCCAAGACCCCAGGATTAATTTCCAATTAAGTGTGAAGTCAGCCAGTAGTAGGATAGGGTTTCTTTCTATTTCCCCTGTAAGACTTGCCCACCCTTTCACGGAGTGTCTTTGAGGAAGTACCATAAGCACCATTGTAATTATAGTAGGAGTAAAAAAATGTAAGAGGTAGGGAGAGTAAGGGAATGTGAGAAAGATGGCTGCTCCCCAGAATAGCATAAGGTGTGCTCAAAAAGGTGAAGGTACCCAAGCCACATCACCAGGGGCTTGTCATGAGAAGAACAAGCATCTGTCAGACCTCAAGACATATGAATCCTCCAGATTCCTCCTGCCCTGGCAACTTCACAGGGAAGAGTAGCTCAGACTCAGTGTTTGGCCTGAATCTCTTTTATGAGATAAAAAGTATGAGTGGAACTGAGCCTATTATGGGAAAAATGTACATAGGGATGTCGGAGTCAGGATGGCTGGTCACAAGGCCAAAGGACATAACAGTTTCCAAACAAACAGGTTACACTGCATTGAAGAATCTAAAAATCAAGTTGTAGATAAAATTTGAGAAGATTTTAAATGACAGAGCATGATCCATCAGATCTGAATGGGTGTAGAGAAGATTCTATTCCTGAATAGCAAGTGAGGCAGCTGCCGCCACCACCACCACCATCAGTATTTCTACTACTATGACCTGGTTAATATTAACTGAGCATTTATTAAGGCCTAACCACAGTTATTTGGGTGAAATGAGTTTCCAGTGGTGACTGAGACATGAATATGGATAATACTTTTTGAGTTCCTTCCACAAGAATTACAGGCCAGGGTCTTATCTGCAATGGCTAGCAAAAAAAGACACAGAGAACAAAAGAGGAAATCAGTCTTTATTTAATCCTTCTAGATCTTAGCCAAATAACAGATATAGAATTCTGAGTCCTGCAGGATGATAGCAGGGGTGGAGAAAAGTTGAGGAACAGTTAGGACTGAGGTTGTTCCTACCCTACCTACCTCATATCTTAATAGCTCTGGGAACTACAATAGGTTGGTAGCATCATAAGACCCAGGTGGGAGTAGTTGAAGAAGCAAAATCCAGTTCTCACGGGCTTGCCAATTGCTAGGAAAGGGCCAGCATAGAGAACACTACTGCTTAGCTTTGTTTTCCAGGACCAGGAAAGCCCTCTTTTGCAGTCTTAATTTTAGGCACCTTCTTTTGGGCATTTTGAGGGCTTGGTCTTCAGGAAATGGGCTTCACAGAGAGAGAAAGTAATACAACTTCCATTCACACCAAAACAGGGAGATCTACCTCATGCAGAGGCTACCAAGTGGAAATTCTGCTCTGGAGAGAGCATTCCTGGGACCAAATTATCTTGGTCCCATTCACATGGACTGACAGTCTCCTTTTCTTCCAGCCTATGAAAAAAGATTGGGACATTCACTGTGCAGTCCACTGGCCACATAAAATCCATTAAGTCTAAATTTAACCTACTCTTTCAGAAAGTTCACCTGTGCTGATTTGGGTTTCGAGAATTCTGGGACTCTGAGAGCAAGCTTAGAGAATCAAAGGTGCAAGGGAGTTTTAAATCAACTTGGCCTCAATGTCTCTTCTAGGAGATTTTTCTCTGTCTGGTGGAAGCCACTGGGGATTAGTTAAGAGAATAAATCCTGAATTCACCATTTCCAGGGCAAATGGCATAATCATTCTGTGCCTCAGTTTTCTCAGCTATGAAATGGAGCTAATACCACTACTTACCTCAAAGAAATATTATCAGGATAAATTCAATAAAGCCATTCAAAAGCATACAGAGACACATTTGGCATAAAATATATACTATATAATTGTTACCTCTTCTGGTCAAGTTATATGGGGAGTACATATCTCAACTTGGATCTTTGGGGGAACTTCTCCCTATTCCTAGATAGAATGAGACTAGTTAAGGAATTGGTCACCAGCATCAAGATGCCATCTAGGAGTACCATCAGCTTCCAAAGAGCCCCCTTTGCCTTCTAGCTACCACTTTCTTTGTTGTGCCACCCAATTGTGTCTGAGTGTAATTGAAAGATGGGAGAAATTGAATGGCACCAGAGTTTCTAGCTGCCATGTAAGTGGGATGCAAATGGTAAGTTTTTTCTTCCCCAGAATGAAGATCTTGACAACCATGTGTCTTGATGCTGAAAGGTGGGACTTCTGTAGGTAGCTGCTCCATGCCCGTTGTAAGCAATATTATGACCTCCAAGAATATTTTATGTCATAATCATTAGAATTGTGATGGCAATTATAATGGCAAAAGAGATGTTGAAGATGTGATTAAGGTTACTACTGACTTTAAAACAGGGAGGCTATCCTGGATTATCTGTGTGGGCCCAATGAAATCACTGCAACAAAAAAATAAGGCTGTAACAGCAGAGGCAAAAGAGGAAGTCAGAGAGATGCAAAAGGGGAAGCAAAAGGATTTTCCATGCCATTGTTAGCTTGAATATGGAGAGGTGCACATGTCAAAGAAATGATGACCTCACTCCTACAATGAGGGACTAGATTCTGCCAACAACCATTGAGCTTGGAATAGGATTCTGTGCCCCAAATGACAACCACATGTCTAGCTTATATGTTGATTTTAGTTCAGCGAGCCCCTAGGAAGAGGATCCAGCCACACTATGCTGAATTTCTGACCTACAGAAACTGTGAGAGAATAAATGGATGTTGGTTTTAAGCTGCTAAATTTGTAGTCATCTGTTACAGCAGCAACAGAAAACTAATACAGTGCTCTGGGCCTCGATTTGTATATCTGTAAAATGCAGGCAAAATGCCTTCTCTTGACTACTTTTTGGGGCTGTTATGAGAACAAAATGATGGATCCTAGAGGGCTCTGCAGTTTCAAGTTATAAAACTGTTAGGCTATTCTCCAACAGAAAAAAAAAGTTCATCTGTTTTGAAGTAATTGGATTAAACCAATTGAGAGTTTAGAGCTGACATTTCTCAGAAGTTCTGACGGTTTGGAGGGTTGCTTCTCCTCTCCTAGAGAAGCAGTACAATATGGATGAAATCAGAAAACTTAGGTCCAAGTTTATTTTCTACTTGCATGTCCTTGGTCATGTTTTGTCACCTCTCTGAGCCTCAATAAAATGAGGGTAATCATCTTGCCTAGACCATATAGTTGTCTGAGGCTTAACTGAAGCAATGACTGAAAACACGTGATGGAAACAAAATACCCAGATGGAAGGCCTATTAGTCATCCCCAATGTGTGCCCTGCTGCTGGAAGCAGATTTCTTGATTTGGGTAAACTAGTCACCCAAATAAAGCAGAATTGAACTCTGAGCACCTATTTTCTGTTATTTCTGGTACATGGCCTTAGACAAGTCCCTTCTTTATGGGTCTGATTTTGATTTTAAGAGTTTATATTATAGCCAGTTAATTGTCTTCAGCTAATAGGTATCAGAATCTGGAGAGTGGCAGATAGAGGATAAGTAGAACTTTTCCCCTTTTAATATTCCCCTTCTACTCTCAAGAAACTATCCCCTAAAAGCCCAACTCAGAGGAATTTACTGTATTAAATCATGCAAAGTAAGCCCCATTTAGGATATAGGAATTGATTCCCAAGTATGTGGTTTGAAACAATTGATTCTAAAATTTCATATTTTTAAAATTTAAAAATTGTCTAGCCAATTTCAAGCTGGTTAACTAGAGTCATGGCCCTCCCATTTCCTTGCAGTGCCCATTAATGTTGCTTTGTCATGACTGTGAGATTTTCTCTCAGAATAACCCTTATTATGTGAACTGAAGATGTTAAACTATGGCCTGACAAAACCCTATAGAGTTATCCATGTTTTAATTAAATGTAAGCTGTAGCAAAACCCATAGCTTAGAATAACAGAACATCAAAACTTAAAAGTACCCTTGAGACTACCTTGTTTAAAGACAATTTGAGACCTAGAGAGAGCAAGGTACTTGCTGAGCATTACAGAGAGTCAGTGACAGAGGCAAATCTGGATCCCCCTACCAGGGCTTCTGAAAGTAGCTCTTCCTACGGCCACATGTTGCCTTTCTACTGCCTTTAATGGTCAGAAATTTGAAAATCAAGTGATTTTTCAGTCTTTTCCCCCAGGCTGGTTTCACTGTTCTTTGAAGTGGAGAAATTTCATTCACATGCCATCAAAGTACAAGGCCATGTACAAAGTAGTGCAAGAAGCAGGCAGCTATGGACACAATCTTTTGTAAACACTCTCAACATACCAGAATGCTCTTATCCACCATTTTTGGTCTTTGCCTCACTAAAAAATCTCCTTCCTCAACCCTTTTTTGGTCTCAAATGCCTTATATCAGTGTTTCTCAAACTTTAATGTACACTGAAATATCAAGATCTTATTAAAATAAAAGTTATGATTACAGTTGTCTGTGGTAGTACTCAAGAATCTGCATTTCTAACAAGCTCCCAGGTAATGATGATGCTGAGGCTGATGAACCACATTTGTAGTAGAAATATTTATAGATGTTGTTTTCATCAGTCTCATTTCTAAAGCATGTTCTCCATTTACCATCAGGATTTCTTTACTCCTAAGGGGTAGTGTGATGTACTAGAAACTGTAAGACCTCTGTAGTTTCCTGTCCTGTACTTTTATCAATCCTTAGCTGTGTGATCTTGGGCAAAGTCATTTCTCATTTCCTTGAACCTCAAGTTTCCTTATCCATAAAATGGGGTTATTACCCATCTTGCAGTGATGTTGTAAGGCCTGAGGAAATGACAAGGGCTTGGTGCAAAGTAGACTATAGCTTGAGAATCTTGGTAATAAAAAGATTCTGTGCCTGTATGTCCTTAGAATTGCAAAAGACAACAGAAGCAGTGCATGGCAGCTACAGCATCATGTCTAATATGCTCAAAGATTGTTTCCATGAAAAAAATGCAGATAGAGGACATCAATACTAGAGAGTCTGCATATTTTATTGAAAGTCACATGAATGGGCCCAAGGACCTCCTTCTTTTGTCTGTCACATATGTATTTCACATAGGCAGTCTTTCTAGCATCTATTAATGTCCTTGGCATCAAGTGCTTCATGAAAATGAAGGTTTCTTCTTCATCAGAAACATCTTTTCAAGGTATCTTACTTCCGTCTGAAATTTTTAAATGCTTCTGAAGCTTTTGGGGATTGTAATGTGTCAAGGCCATTTGCTTGCAGCTACGTTAAAACTAATATCATTGATCTACGTTCTTTTGAAAGCAATTTGTTTTCTGGCC
Organism: Panthera uncia; assembly: GCF_023721935.1. Classification (NCBI taxonomy): domain Eukaryota; kingdom Metazoa; phylum Chordata; class Mammalia; order Carnivora; family Felidae; genus Panthera; species Panthera uncia. The sequence continues at coordinate 52,019,031 of NC_064817.1, forward strand.
ACAGAGATACATCTTCTACTCTATTCTAGTTATTACATAATCAAGGAAGTTCTAGAAAAGGGAAGAATCCTTTCCCATGAAACCAGTTATTTTATAAATACTCTATATGACACTGTTTCATTACTGAAATCAGATGCTGAATTTTACATCCACACCCTGTAGCTGGACAACCTCCCCACATTTTTTAAGCAAAAACTTCAATAACATTTTTTATTCTACACTATCTCTTAATTTTGCTCTCACCACAGAAAACGTCGTAACGATTTTACCCCAAGGTAATAAGTACCAGAGAACCACAAATACCTTTTTTGATTCTTAAACTGTCTGTGTGGATATCTCCAATCTCTTGAACTGAAAATACACATGCTACAGCCTTGGTAAAGTACATAGACACATACAAGGATCCTTTTTCCTTTGAAAAACAGCTAAGCCAAGGACTCAACAACTACCAACTGAAAAGTAAACCATTCATTTCACAAGGTAAAATTGAATGATCCTTTTAAAAACATTACAAAATGGATAAATGGAAGGTGAGGAGAAAGCCCAACTCAGAAATCTCTTTCTGCCCAGTTTTTGTTCCCCTGTAAACTAGACCTGCATCCCCAAATTCCCCTCAAATTCTGGCCTTCTAATATTTTATTAGGGAGAAAAAGTCATAGAGTCATGCCAGCTCCAGTAATGTAGCCTCTGTGTGGCAAAGGGAAAACAGCATGGAGTCAGAGAGGCCTGGATTTCAAGCCACGGTCCTGTCATTTACTTTCTGTGTGAATTTGAGCCAGTTACTTTAGCCTCCTGGGCCATAAATCTTTTATCTGTAAAATGAGGAGAATAGCATCTCTGCATGATTGTTGTAAGGACAAAGGAGATTATGTATATAAAGCACTTAGAACTTAGTAGGTGCTTAATAAATGTTATTACTGTCAGTTCAAGATTTACAGTTCATCCATTGACAGTTTATCTAACCTTCTGGCCAAGGTATGTAGGTAATTTCCTATAGTTGTCACTCTTCAATTATCATCCCATTCCAATAGCCTCTTCTGAATGACTATTCATCCATTAAGCCTGAGCCAAGCCAGTCTCATTCCATGATGATGTGCCTCACCACAAAAGTTTTTGCTCTTTAAATCAGAGTGCAAACGAGGAGGCTCTGAGGTTCATTTGGGGGCATTCTTTGGGTATAGACTAGGTCAGGGGCAGAACTATCCAGTTACTTTTTCCTGACATCCAGCCATACTGGTGGTCCCAACTTTCTAGCTCAGGGTCTTGATCTATATATGTCCCAGAAAACACACAGCAATCTCATGGTCACATTTTTAGGACACCTATTCAACTGAGACTGCAGTGGCTTTCTCTGGTTCTCAATAATCTTTCAATATGTGGCCAAAATCTACACACCCGCTTGCTTTAATCATTCATCTAATGGGGGCAGAGCAAAGACGCCACAGCTCTGAGACCAGTGCTCAACAAGCACTTCCTGGGTGAGGCCAGTAGTCTCACAGAAAATTCCTTTGGAGGTGAGTAGCAGGTAGAATGATGGCTACTTGGCTTTCTTGCTACTGGTTCTTATTAACTTGGTCTTTGAGACTGGGTAGAGCTGAGAGAGTTTTATGTGGCTACTTGGGCATGTCTTTATTGGGAATGGCATCAAGTTTCCACTCAATAACTTCCACAAGGGCTCTCAGTGTGTTTAGCCTACATGTTACTAATTCACCAATAAACCATGTTGAGTTCAGTCTTGAAAGTGACTATCACCTTTCAGTAACACTGTTTCAAAGGCATCTCAGAGTCAGTTTGAGAATGTGTGTTTCTCTCTCCTCCCCTTCATCCATCTCCCTCTCCTTCCTTCTCTCCTTCCCCTCTTTCCACCCATGTCTATGCTTCTCTCTCAGTTCCATAGTCAGGGTCTTTTTTTTTTCTAAAAAAAAAAAACAAGTAGGAAAATCCTTTCTGTCACACTTGTTCACATTATAAATATACAGACTCTAAAGACAGGCTATGGTCTAGACACCTGCATGGGAACACAAGCAATGACACTTTCTCCAGCAGCCTCCCATCAACAAACAAGACTCAGAGATGTCTACTCAGATTTTTGACTACTCAATAAACCAGCTGTGTTTTAGTACTTTTCCAATGACTGAGATGGCAAATGGAACACCAGGAGCTTATGTCTTATTAAAGTTTTCCACTTGATGAAAAATATGTGGGATTCAGTAAAGAGGGTAAAAACCAAACACTCAAAATGATGACCACTAAAGCCACCTCATAAAGCCTCTTATTAGACAAGTGCTGTAAAATGGAAAGAAACTTGCACGGGAACCCAGGGACCTAGGATCTTGTTTAGGCCTGGCTAATAACTTGCATTGTTTCAGTTTCTCCAAAGGTAAATTAGGCAGTTAGAGTAAATAATTTTGGAAGGCTCTTCCAATCATATACTTTATGGGTTGTAAATAGAATCTTTTATCTCAAGTGCTGTGGTTCTTAATCTTTATTGGGTCACAGGTCCATCTGAAATTCAGTAGAATGCTATGGACCATCTCCCCAGAAAAGGCACATTGTCATGGAGTTCTGCATACCATTTCAGAAGCTTCGTGGAGTTTCTGAATCCACGGACACTGGGATAGGAGTTGTTTCTTGGAGGAGATAAAAGAGCTTGCTTATCTGCATAAGGCAAACATGAAGCAACAGTGCCAGCTGCCTGGACTCAATCCATCTTAACAATTTTTCCCAGTATTTGACCCAGGAATGGAACTCGTGCAGGACAAATACAGCCTGCATTTTTAAAAGAACTGTTTTTCAGCTTTTGTATCTTTCTTAATTTTTTGGAAATGAAGCTGTCAGGAAAAAAAAAAACAGGAAAAATAACTCAAACAAACCTAGGCTTCAACATGCAAAATATTCTTTGTAGATTTGTCCTATGTGGCTATATGTAAAAACAGGAAGGCCACTTTTCGAGTCCACATGAAGAGGTTGTGGTTGGCATCACTCATGCTGTCTGGCCCAATAGGAGCAGACAGGTTCTTGGTAATATACTGCAGTGCCAGAACTCCAACCTAGTACCAGCCTCCTTATCCTTAGTAAGAGACATGTTAATATTCTCCAATGTTTAGCAAACATTCCTACTCTTCTACAATGGGCAATGACCCCCAACTCAAGTAGCTTCTACTTTAGGGTAAGACCTCTGAGATCAGTCTTTAGTCCAAAATCTTTCAGAGTTCCATGGTCTTCTGAGGAGGCAGGAAATTCAGAGAAGAGCTGAAAACTAAGCTCCTCTTCAACTCAGGTCAGGAGATAGCTTGGTTTCTGCAGTCTGGCTTGAGGGTGTTCAGCCATTCACAGTCATATAGTAGCTCAACATAGATCTTCAGAGGGAATGAAGACAGAATACATAGGAGAAATAAACCTGTGTCTAAGACATGTGCCCCTTATTTTATAGCATCCTAGAGCCTGAAGGTGCAAGGCCAGGAAGGAGCTGCTCTCCTCAGCACAAAATGACTCAACACACAAGGGTTTGAAGAAGACCCTTCCAGAACCTGTGGAGGATCCCCTGAGACCAAGGATTTCAAAACCTAAAAAGGAAAGAAGAGAGTAGGTAATTAGCTAGAACTGGTCAAGTACTTACCAGCCACTGAGGAGTGACACCTCTCTTGTTGGGTAGCTAAACATATAATTGGTAGCTAATCTGAGCAACAGAGGCTGGCTAGGAAAAGGCCCTTACAACTCAGATCCTTTGAGACAGGCCTAAGATGGTGCTGTAATCAGGACTGGAAACTGTGTCCATTTGACCTCAACCCTTATTCCCTAAAAGTCCACAGGAGATGAAGCCTGATACCTCTGAGGTTACCCACCTAGAGTAGCCATTGCATTTATGGTACTACAATAACTGAACTGATTTTCTGGGACTTCACCTCCATGAGAGCTGATAAGGAAAAGCTTATCAACCCATGGACCCCTTAGGACTGGCAGTGATAGGAAGAAAAAGAAGGCTAGGAGACAAATGGAAAGTTCTTCTTCAGATACCCAGAGCTCATTTATGTTTATATTGGTTAATGTCATGCCAGCAACCTGATAGCCAATTAGAACTCCTTGGTAGAGAAAAAAAAAATTCCGTGATCTCTGTGGCTCTTGTGACCTTACCATGTTACTTATCCCCTCTGAACCTCAGTTCCTTTTTTAAAGTTTATTTATTTATTTTGAGAGAGAAAGAGAGAAGGGGAAGGGATAAGAGAGAGAATCTCAAGTAGGTTCTGCACTGTCAGTAAGGAGACTGATGTGGGGCTCAAACTCATAAATCATGAGATCATGACCTGGGCTGAAATTAAGAGTCAGATGCTTAACTGACTGAGCCACCCAGGCGCCCATGAACCTCAGTTCCTTTATTGGCTGAGTTAAAATACATATTATTCTCCTTATTCTGGCATTTGATATGGATCAAATAAAATAATGGAAGTGAAAGTATTTTGCATAATGGAAGTGGAAGTATTTTGCATTAAACAAATATACAGGACTAAGGATAAAGGTTTTGGGGGTAGGACTTAAATAGTGATTTGTTCTAAAGCTGTGAAGTCTCTACATGATACTGAAGTGAACTCATGGTACTTGCTAAAATACCAAAAGAGAGCTTACTGATTTTCTTATAGACCGAAAGAATGTCAGAGTTAGACAGTTCCAAACTTTTCATTGTACAGATTGGGAAATTGAGGCTAAGAGAATGAAATGTACTTGCCCCAATGTCACAGTCTAGGATTTCTAATGAACTTTATCCAAAGGCAACTTGTAAAACCATGCTGTGGTTTGGTTGGAGTAGAAAGGAAGGAAAGAGGAAGGAGACTTAAAAACACAGGGAACCTCAGAATTAGAAGGCAGTAAATGTAAGGGTCATGAACTGAGACAGGGAGGGAGCTCCTACTCTGTGGACCCTCAAGACTAAAGTCCTCAAAAGCTCAAATTCCATAAAGAAGGCTTATATTTAATAAGGTTTTGTAATCAGGGGGTGAAGAATACATACCTGAGGCCTCAACTCTCATCTCCAGGAAGTCTTCCTTGAGAACTGTGGGTAAAGGAGGAAAAATATTTCACTAAGTCTCTAGAAATCAGAACTGGAAAGGCAAAGCAAGGGGATGGGTGACCCTTCCAGGCCAGTGTCAAAGAGTCCATTTGAAAAATGGGAAGTAATCCATCCAAATGTTTCAAAGCATCTAGATCTATGCTTATAAGTTGGGATGCCTCTCGGCAGTTTTAGAAAGCCCAGTAACCTAAATACAAAGACATCTCTCAGGTGTCAGAATAATCCTTTTAGTGTTTAGGCAATGGGAGGCTAGGGGAGCCCAGAGAAACTGGCCCAAGACCAAAACCTGTATTCTGTGATTATCTCTCATAGGGATAAGGACAAGGGAGAATGGCAAATGCCATTCAAAACATTAATCACCCTTTGCCTTAAAGACCAAACCAACTTTCCTCAGCCCCTTAATATGCTTAGATTCATACTAAGTTAGCCTTGTCTGGGAAGAGCTGGAGGGAAGAGACAATCCTAAAGAATGAAGGCCTATATAGTTTTGCCAGAACATCCCAGACAATAGATAGAATGACAATAGGGCTATTTCCATAGCATTGTTTTTCTGACCTTTCCTAAGTCTATTTATACCTACTTCCTGAGTGATCTTACTCCCATTCATGGTTTAAATCACCACCAAATACTGAGAACCCACCAAGGGGCCACTATTCACATCGTAGTATATGTAAATGTCCCGTGAAGTTGCACAGTGGCTGTATTCAACAGTTCTACCCCTAAATCTCTGTGGATTCAACCTCAACTACTAGTCTAAGTTGCAGTTACCTACTGGACATTTCTTTTTTTTATTTTTTATTTAAATTCCAGTTAGCTAACACACTATAATAATAATTTCAGGTGTACAATACAGTAATTCAACATTTCCATAAAACACCTGGTGCTCATCACAAGTGTTTCCTTAATCCCCACAATGTATTTACAACATCCCCTACCCCCTTCTCTTCTGGTAACCACCAGTTTGTTGTCTATAATTAAGTCTGTTTCTTCATTTGTCTCTCTATCTCCAATTTCCCCCCTTTGCTTGTTTTCTTAAATTCCACATATTAGTGAAATCATATGGTAGTTGCGTTTCTCTGACTTATTTCTCTTATCGTAATACTCTCCAGCTCCATCTATGTTGTTGTAAATGCCAAGATTTAATTCCTTTATATAGCTGAGTAATATGCCATTCTATATATACCATCTCTTCATTATCTATTTATTCATCAGTTGAAGGACATTAGGGCTCTTTCCATAATTTGGCTATTGTTGATAATGCGGCTATAAACATTGGAGTGCATGTGCCGCTTCGAATCAGTATTTTTGTATCCTTTGGACAAATACCTAGTAGTGCAATTGCTGGATCATAGGGTAGTTCTATTCTTACCATTTGATGAACCTACATACTGTTTTCCAGAGTGGCTGTACCAGTTTGCATTCCCACCAAAATTGCATGAGGGTTCCCCTTTCTCCACATCTTCATCAACACCTGTTGTTTCTGGTGTTGTTGATTCATTCAGACATGTGTGAGGTGATATCTCACTGTAGTTTTGATTTCCATTTGATGTTGAGTGATATTGAGCATATTTTTATGCATATGTTGACCATATGTATGTCTTCTTTGGAAAAGTGTCTATTCCTATCTTCTACCCACTTTTTTAAATGTATTGTTCATTTTTTGGGTGTTGAGTTTCATAAGTTTTTTTAAATATATTTTGGATACTAATTTTTATCAGATATGATATCTGCAAATATCTTCTCCCATTCAGTAGGCTCTCTTTCAGCCTTTTAGTTTTGTTTATTGTTTCCTTCACTGTGTAGGTTTTTATTTTGATGAAGTCCCAATAGTTTATTTTTTATTTCTCTTGCCTCAGGAGACATATCTAGTCAGAAGTTGCTATGGCTGATGCCAAAGGGGTTACTCCCTGTGTTCTCCTCTAGGATTTTAATGGTTTCCTCTCTCACATTTAGGTCTTTGATCCAATTTGAATTTATTTTTGTGTATGGTGTAAGAAAGTGGTCTAGTTTCACTATTTTGCATGTTGCTGTCCAGTTTCCCCAACACTGATTGTTGAAGAGACTGTCTTTTTCACATTGGAAATTCTTTCCTGTTTTATTGACCATATAGTTGTGGGTTCATTTCTGAGGTTTCTATTCTGATCCCTGATCCATTGATCTATGTGTCTATTTTTGTGCCAATACCATACTATCTTAATCACTACAGATTTGTAATATAACTTAAGCTCCAGAATTGTGATACTAGCAGATTTACTTTTCTTTTTCAAGGTTGCTTTGGCCGTTCAGGGTCTTTTGTGGTTCCATGCAAATTTTAGGACTGTTTGTTCTGGCTCTCTGAAAAATGCTGGTGGTATTTAGATAGGAATTGCATTAAGTGTGTAGATTGCTTTGGGTAATATAGACATTTTCACAATACTTGCTCCTCCAATCGATGGACATGGAATGTTTTTCCATTTCTTTGTGTCCTCAATTTCTTTCATCAGTGTTTTATAGTTTCAGAGTACAGACTGTTTACCTCTTTGGTTAAGTTTATTCCTATGTATCATATGGTTTTTGGTGAAATTGTAAATGGGATTGATTCCTTGATTTCTCTCTCAGCTGCTTCATTATTGGTGCATATAAATTCAACAGATTTCTGTATGTTGAATTTGTATCCTGCATCTATATTGAATTTGTGTATCAGTCTTTTGAGTTTTCTATACAGAGTATCATGTCATCTGCAAAGAGTGGAAGTTTGGCTTCTTTGATGATTTTGTTGCCTTTTATTTCTTTTTGCTGTGTGCTTGCTGTGGGTAGAACTTCCAGTACTATGTTAAATAACGGTGAGAGTGGAATCCCTAATTCTTGACCACAGAGGAAAAGCTCTCAGTTTTTCCCCATAGAGGATGATATTAGCTGTGGGTTTCTTGTATGGCTTTTATTATGTTGAGATATGTTCCCTGTAACCCAACTTTTGTTGAGGGTTTTTAGTGAATGATGTTATACATTGTGAAATGCTTTCCCTGCATCTATTGAAAAAATCATATAGTTCTTCTTATTTCTTTTAATAATGTGGTATACAGTATTGATTGAATTGTGAATATTGAGCTACCTTTGAAGCCCAGGAATGAATCCTACTTGATTGTGGTGAATGATTCTTTTAATGTACTGTTAGATTTGGTTTGCTAGCATTTTATTGAGAATTTCTGCATCCATCTTCATCAAGGATAGTGGCCTGTACTTCTCTTTTAGTGGAGTCTTATTCTGGTTTTGGTATTCAGGTAATGTTGTGGCCCTATAGAATGACTTCCTAGGTTTTCCTTCTTTTTCTATTTTTTGCAACAGCTTGTGGAAAAATAGGTATTAATTCTTTCTTTAATGTTTGGTAGAATTTCCCCATGAAGCCATCTGGCCCTGGACTTTTGTTTGCTGAGAGATTTTTGATTACTGATTCAATGTCTTTGCTGATTATCAGTATGTTCAAGTTTTCTATTTCTTCCTGTTTCATTTTTGGTAATTTATGTTTCTAGGAATTTATCCATTTCTTCCAGTTTATCCAATTTGTTGGCATATAGTTTTTCATAATATTCTAAGTGTTTGTATTTCTGTGGTGTTGGTTGTTATTTCTCCTCTATCATTTGTGATTTTATTTGTTTGTGTCTTTTCTCTTTTCTTTTTGGTAAGCCTGGCTAGAGGCTTATCAATTTTATTAATTGATAGGAGGAGTTAAGATGGCAGAGTAGTATGAGGATCTTATGCTTGCCTCATCCCTTGAACATAGATAGGTAATTATCAAATCATTCTGAACACCCAGGAAATCCATCTGAGGCCTGAGAGAACAAACTACACAACTAGATGGAGAAAAGAGGCAATATTATGGAAGGTAGGAAGTTTGGAGATGTGATTTGGGGGCTAGAAAAGAATCGTGGGTTCTGCAGAAAGGAGGGAGCCCTGACCACAGAGAGAGGAGAGATAGACAAAGGGAAAGAGAGAGAGAGGCAAAATGAAAGATAAAGCAGTATGCAAGGGGGTTGCAGAAGAAAAACACTTCCCCAAAACCAGTGACTTGGGAATACAAGAGGAGCTGATTATAGCCAGTCTTTACAAGCAGCCAAGCTGATAGTCTGAAGTTTTAGAAGTCTGCACCATCACCAGGGTCAAGCCTGGTGGGTATAGTGTTGCTCCTGTGGAGAAGGAGGCCAAAAGCCAGAAAGTAGTCAGTGTTCTCTGAGGATCTCCTGGGTTAGACTGAGAGAGGAAGTTCCTCTTCTTGGACTGCATTTGGAAGAGGTGGCACTGCCTCTCAAGGGACAAAAGAGCCAGTGGGCACCATTGAGCTGTCCCATTCATTAACATAAAGGCTGCTGAGGGCAGCTAACCTGGATGAGGGCTTTTTGTTAAACTTTATCATAAAATCCAAGCCCCTGCATGATCATGTGACTATTTTTCTGGGACAAACTGGTACCAGCAGAGAGCAGTGAGTCCCTCCTAGAGAATCAGTGTGGGTCCCTGCCACACCAAGTCCCTAAAATTTGCAGTTTTGAAACCCAGCCATGCGCCTGAGATAAAACACAGCAGCACTGCACTGCTGGGTGGACAGAAGGCCAGTAAACAGGGTGAAGGTAGGGATCTGATGGAAGCCTGGGACACAAGAGGGGAGATTGTTCACTCTTCTGTGAGGGCTTCCTGAACAGAGGTGGAAGCAAAGTCACCTCGCTGGGAAAGAGAGTGGGCTAACACCATTTTACATCCATCATATGAGCAATGAGGGACATCAGCTAGTGGCATAGCCCACACAGCAGAGGGTGAGCTGCTTATACCAAGTCCCGCCTCCCTGAGATCTGCAGGTGTCTTTTTTTAGTAGGGAAAGTATGACTGAAAGCCAGAGCAGCAGTGAGCTCTTGCTCCAGAAGTGAACACGAACCCCCCCCTCCCTTCGCCTCACGCTGTCCATGGCCTGGAGCTTTACAAAGTGTCTCTTGTGTGTGCTGCATGTTTTCTGTTGTGTTTTAGGTGCTCCATCCTTCAGGCCAGTCCCATGCAGACATTTTCCTTGCCTACCTTGGACAGTGTTTGGTCCCTGGTCTTAATGTGGTGAGGTTTAACTAGGTGTGCTCGTGAAATGAGACATGATGCTACTTCCAATAGAAATGAAGCCCTGCAGAATGCTCTGGTCAGGAGATGCAATGTGGACAGGGGTTTCTGGCGGTCTTCTAGGGAAGGGCCTCACCATGCTGTGCCTGATACAAGCTTGACCTAGAAGGGCAGTACCTCCAGAGCATAGGGGTGAGGGACCTGGTGTAAGCAGGCTAGGAAGCTAGTGTTGGTGCTATGGTGCTTATTGCAGGTGGCTCTGTGTTTATGCTGAGGGGTGTGAATGGGAGAAATGGCACCAGCTATCTCCCTTGTCCTTGGAGAGGTGCCTCCACGCACACTGACTCTGAGGGAAGCACTCTGAGAGGAGCAGATAATCTTCCCCCGTATGTCCCAGGTGTTTTTCAGATAGCTGTTTCCACACTATCAGACTTGGGGGTGTACACTGCCTTCTTTATAGGAGCAGTGCCCCCAGCCTCTATCACAGCAAAGTCCACTCTCCCTTAAAACTACATGCTTTAAGCCCCACTTGTTGCAAGAACTCAAAAAATTCAGCCATTTTCATTTTCCAAGCCAACAACCCTGGGGAAATGTTCTCCTTGTGCATTCTTCTGTGATCCTCTATCTCTTTCCCTTCTCTGTGAGCACTGATCCCTCCCCTGCACATACTAGCGATCCATTTCTCCCCTAAACGCCCTCTCCACACTTCCTACCTTCTTCAGTGTGGACTATTTCCTACCTTTATTTGTAGAGTTTTTTCTGTCAGTCTTCCTGTCTATTTCTGGGGGCATTTAGGATGATTTTTAGTTATCTAGTTGTGTTTGTGGGATGGGTGAGCCGCAGGTCCTCCTACTCCGCTCCTGTCTTCCTCTCAACCCCCACTGGATATTTATTTCTGGATATTCCACAGGGTCTTAAAATCACTGTGTCCAAAATTGAGGGGAGCAACACTTTCCTACAAAAGTTGTTCCTCCATGACTAATTATTGTTATCATACACTTAATTTTCTAGAATAGACTTTTACCCCCTCTTAATCCTTCTCCAATGCTCCATGTTTGAAAAATCAGCAAGGTCTCATTGTGTCTATTTCAAAACTGTCCATTTTATTCCATTGTATTGGCAATGTCATAGGTTAAGGCCTCATTAACTGTTGCCATGATGATTATCATCCTAATTAGTCTCTCTATCTCCAGTCTTTACTCTCCCATCTATCTTTCTCAGTACTGCTAGAATGATTTTTTTACAATTCAGTCATCTCAGACTATGCACTGTCATGTTTAAAAGTTCCATGACTCATCATAGAGTATAGTATAAAGACCAAAACCCTTTGTATGTCATATAAGGTCTTTAAAATCTGGCCCCAAAGTATCTTTCTGGCCTCACCTCCAAGTAAGTTTCCCTCTTCTCACCCCCACATTGTAGCCAAAGTGGAACACTAATGACTTACTGAACTTGTCTTGCATAAGCTGTCTGCCTTGCTGAACTATCTTCCCCTCCCTTCTCTTCTTGATGAACCACTTCTCACTGTCATTTGAGATTTAATTTTTTATTGGTTATGGAAAGGAGATGAATGAGGAAGTGAGGTAATTCAAATGTCAGGCTACAGTCAGGGGTACAAATGGGAAGCAAAAAGGAGGATAAACAAAGGATAAACAGATGATTATTTCCATCAGAGATGAGAGAAGAGCTTTTCAACAATGTCTATAGATGGTACTGATGTAGATGTACTAATACAAGTGGGGGTTACAAGGTGGGAGCCTAGACAGAAGTGTTGTTTTTTCTACGTGGATACTAAATGGGAGGAACCTGTGGATACAGAATATGTCTCTATGGCTCATGACACACTGGAGGATAGGTGGATCCATTTCGGTGTTGCCCACACCTCTGCCAAGATGGAATCTGGAGGTAAAGTACAGAATTAAATCTAGGTTCCAGAAGCCTAAACATAGGATAAGTAGAGTTGTTCTCTAGCTTGAAATGCCTGGTTTGGCTACAGCCCTCTCATGTTGTAAGTTGGTCCAGGAATTCCCTGAGCAGTAGCTGACATAGCTGACATAGCTCAGCCAGTAGTGACAGTAGCTCAGACAATGTTTCCATACTCTCAACATCAGTTTGGCTATAATTTCCTTTTAGAAGCTGGCCTGCCTTCAAGATTCTATTGGACTTTGTTCATGCCTCTTACAAATTCTCTCTAATTGTCTCAGTTCCCTGTCCAAGGCTACCAATGAATTCTTTATATGTTTTGGTGTATTTCTACTCATCTTTTAAGCTCTAACTTAGATATCACTTCCTCTAAAAAAGTTTTCCTTTTAAAAAATGTTTTAATGTTTATTTTTGAGAGTGAGAGAGGCAGAGTGTGAGTGGAAAGGGGGCAGAGAGAGAGGGAGACACAGAATCCAAAGCAGACTCCAGGCTCTGAGCTGTCAGCACAGAGCTCAAAGTGGCGCTTGAACCCAAGAACCTTGAGATAATGACCTGAGCCAAAGTTGGATGCTCAACCTGAGCCAAAGTTGGATGCCTAACCCACTGAATCATGCAAGTACCCTGTAAAAAAAAAGCTTTCCTTTAGATGTACCCATTTCATTCTGTTAATTCTAGTTTACTTCATTACATTTCCTTGGTAGTTATTTCTCATATGGCTTATTTTAGGGAGGGAGGAAGAATCACCAAGGAAATAGGATGTGATCCTGCTCACAGGCAGGTGCTATATTAAGAGTCTCTCTGTCTCTGTCTCTCTCTCTTATTTTTTTTTCAAGAGGGACATTTGACTAAGCCTGTCTTAAAAACATCCTAGGTAATAATTTTATTGTATTGGAAGATAAATCTGGGACTGTAACATCATTTTTATCTGTTATGGTAGAATAAATGGTAAATTATTGTCAAAGGAGAATTTGGCCTGGTCTAATGGCTGACTGCCAAGCAGAACTAGGGTGACTTGCTGTGCAGGGCCATGTCCTGGTGAGTTAGGTCTCACAGCGTTGACTAGATAGTGTTAAGCATACCCCAGCTCCAGTGCTGGTAAAGGCACATTGTTCTTTTAACTGACCGCCTAGAAAAGCTATACTCTTATCACCCATCAGGAATCACAATTTCAAACTCTCTGATAAGCAACATGGAGCAAGCTCACAAAAAAGTCCCTAAAGGCTATGCAGCCATTTCTCTAGATGTTATAGCCTAAAGGGTCTCAGATGCCAGACTCTAGACAATCTGTATCAATACCTTAGAAGTTTTAAAAACAAACTGGAAGGAAGGAAGGAAAAGAAAGAAATAAAGAGGAAATAAAAGGAAAGGAAAGGAAAGGAAAGGAAAGGAAAGGAAAGGAAGAGAAGAGAAGAAAGAGAAGAGAAGAGAAGAGAAGAGAAGAGAAGAGAAGAGAAAAACATATACTCAGGCCCCACTCCTGGAGATTCTGTTTTAGTGGGTCTGGAGTTGAAGGCAAATCTATTTGTTTTTTGTTCCCTCAATTTTTTCCAGGTGATTTATATCATACCACCTAATGTTTGCTTATTCTAAGGCTGCTTATGTTAGAGTGCTCCATTATGTGTATTCCTATCAGTTGCTCTTTTAGAATATAATAGAGTCTAAATAAGTAAACTAACAAAAAAAAATAAGACTTAAGTTGAGTGTAATATTTTTTGTAGTGTTACTTAGTATGTGAGTACTGTTTGTATATCTGTGTCTGAGAGAGAGAGAGAGAGAGAGAGAGAGAGAGAGAAAGAAAATAAAAGAGAAGAAAAGAAGAGGAGGAGGTGGAGGAGAAGGAGGAGTAAGAAGAAATGGAAAACAGTGCCAGAGACTCAATGGCACAACAGATACAGAAATAGGCAAAGAAAAAGAGACATGGAGAAAGACAGAAAAAGAGTGAAATATACAGATAGGAGACAGAGAGACAAAGACAGAAACAGAGATATAAGTAGAAAAACACAAAGAGAGAAAAAGACTGAGAATGACAAAGACAGAGAGAAGGAAAGTGTGAGAGAGACAAATAAAGTAACAAAGAGAAACACACATGTATATAGACAAAGACAAATGTACAGGGTGAGAGATGAGGAGACAGAGAGAACTAGGAGAGAGAAAGGGACAGAAAGACAGAGACAGCTACAGAGAAACAGAAAAACAAAATGTAAGAGAGGAAATGAAATGCTCATGATCCATTAAATAAAAAGTAACTTGGTTCTTCTGTCACTTATATGTCTTACCTTCCTGTTTTTCGGGAAGCTGTTTCAAAGAACCTGGTCCTGGAAGCCACCCTGCAAACAGAAGTCAATCAAGTCCCATGAGTTTCTCTGGAATACTTATGAGAACCAATAGACAATGAGCAACACAAAAACTATAAACCAGATGGGCACCAATTGAAGGGTCTGCCTTAGCTTTCAAAGGACCTGGGTCTGAGAAGAAACCCAAGCATCAGAATGTGAAATGACTCAGAGACCATAAGCTACTGCAAGGCTATGCTTAATGCCCTTTGCTTTCCCTTGGTTCAGAATGGTCTGAGTATGTTGTTGGTTCAGGCTATTCTTGTGAGAAACAAGTGAAACAAGTCCTTGGTTTCAAAGTATAAATTTTTGCCATTTTTGTAAATACACTTAGCTACTTAATTAACATGGTAGAGTCTTTGTTTTTCTTATTTCCCCCATTTTACAATTATGGAAAACAAGAGACATGAGAAAAAGGAATACCAGGAGGCAGTATATGAGAGGGATCCCAAGCACTGGCTGAAGAGAGACCAGTCAGGCTAACTGTGGCCATGAAAGGCTGATCTGTGAGAGCTGCTATGCTCCTACCTTAGCCACTCTATGCCTGGTTCCTTGGCTTCCAGTCCCACCTCAGGAAAAACTGCTAGAAATCAGCTCAGTTCCTACTTTGCAAGAGGTTCTCTGGAGAATCTGAGACATTTTGGAAGATTTTTAAAAAATGTTTTATTTACTTTTGAGACAGAGAGAGACAGAGCATGAGCAGGGGAGGGGCATAGAGAGAGGAAGACACAGAATCCGAAGCAGGCTCTCGGCTCTGAGCTGTCAGCACAAAGCCTGACATGGGGCTTGAACTCACAAACTGCGAGATCACAACCTGAGCCTAAGTCGGGCGCCCAGCCAACTAAGCCACCCAGGCGCCCCCATTTTGGAATATTTTAAAAAATCATACCCTTGATATTTAAAAAAAAGCCTAAAGGCACAAGTACAATAAATAAATCTGTTAATTAAATTACTTTAAAAACCAGTAGCAATAACAAGAAAATACAAAAAATGTCCAGAGGGAACATGAAAACAGAAGGTAATCTTATCACCCTACAGAGATCAGGGCAGTTTTAGTGAAATCTGTCAGCCTTGAGTGATGAGTGCAACACGCCAAACAGGACTTGTCTGTGACATTTCCCTAGACTATTAAGTGAATGAAGCCTTGGGGTTGTAGACTGTATACTCTTCATAATCATAATGGTGATCCTGAAAGAACTCCTGATGGCCTAACATGAGCTTTAGGTCAAGGATGAGGAACAACTCTACTTACACAGACGATGAGATTCTCCCTGCATTGCTAACCACAATATCTGGCTTTGGTTCTGGCTTTTGGGGAGTAGCTGCCCGGCACGGAGGATCTGGAGGCCTCACTGGAGGGCGGACAATGGTTGGCTTTTCTCCTAGAGACCGCACTTTGCTGAAACTGTCAGAGTCTCCTGAAAGAGAACACCACCAAGAACTTGAGTGGTTAGCCAACTGGAACACTATTCATGAACAGGCACCCAATATTGGAGTTATCTTGGCTACCTCCCTTGGTCCCCACTTACTTTTGGTCACTAACAACTAAGCATTTGTTTTCCTTTCTTTCTATTGTTTTTTTTTTTTTTGGTTGGTTGATTTTGGTTTTGTTTGTTTGTTTGTTTTTGTTTTGTTTTGCTTTTCATTCTTTCAGCAGCTTAATCCTTCAGAAACTCTATGTTTGAAACCCAGCTCTAGAACTTCTATTTGTGTGACCTAGGGTATGTTATATCAATTTGATAATTCTTAGTTTCCTCATCTATATAATGAAGACCAATAATACTTTAACGTACAGAGATAAAAAAAATTAATTAGGTACTAGGGTGCCGGGGTGGCTCAGTCAGTTAAGCATCTGACTCTCGATTTCGGCTCAGGTTATGATCTCACAGTTCAGCTATGCACTGACAGTGCGGAGCCTGCTTGGGATTCTCTCTCTGCCTGTCCCCCACTCATATGCATGTGTTCTTGCTCCTCTCTCTTTTTGTCTCAAAGTAAATAAACTTAAAAAAATTAAGCACTAATATATTTAGTACAGGCCTGGCACATAATAGGCACTTAGTCAATGTTTTATAATGAATTTGAATCTGTTAGTTTTGTAATTACCAAAACTCAGGTCTTTTTTACTTAGACCTTGACTATGGTAGCAGTATTCCAACTTGCCTCCCTGCCTCTATGTCTCTGGTTTCCAGGTCAGTCAGTACAAAATAAATATACGTAATTATTTATGAAATGGTTCTGGCAGGAGTTTATGACATGGATGCACTTACACATTGCTGGTAGCAGTGTACACCAGGCTAATTCTATCTACATAGCCATAAAGAATTCTGGAAAATGTGGATGCAAAATCATACATAAGACATAGTTTATACTTATTGATCCAGTTGATCCACATTGGGGAATAGGCCCAAGGGAATTAACCCCTCCCCAAAATAGGAAAAACATTCAGAACAAAAACATGCTTCTTAATAGCAAATACTCGGACCCAGCACAAAGAAAAGCAAACCAATTTTTATAAGCACTTAACCAGTAAATATTACACATGAACTGACAAGGATTTGGGGCAGGTTAAAAAATATACATGCATTTAAAATAATATTAAGTGGGGCGCCTGGGTGGCTCAGTCGGTTAAGCGTCCGACTTCAGCTCAGGTCACGATCTCGCGGTCCGTGAGTTCGAGCCCCGCATCGGGCTCTGGGCTGATGGCTCAGAGCCTGGAGCCTGCTTCTGATTCTGTGTCTCCCTCTCTCTCTGCCCCTCCCCCATTCATGCTCTGTCTCTCTCTGTCTCAAAAATAAATAAACGTTAAAAAAATTAAAAATAAAATAAAAAATAAAATAAAATAATATTAAGTAATGGGGCACCTGGGTGGCTCAGTTGGTTAAGCATCTGACTCTTGATTTCAGCTCAGATCATGATCGCAAGGTTTGTGAGATACAGACCCACGTCAGGCTTTGAGTTGACAGTGCAGAACCTGTTTGGGATTCTCTTTCTCCTTCTCTCTCTGTTTTTCCCTCCCTATCTCTCTCTCTACAAAAAATAAATAAACTTTAAAAAATAATTTAAAAAGTTAAAATTAAAATATTAAGTGAAAAAAAAAACACTAAAAGTACTTATGGCCTGCAGAACATTATAGGGAAATAGACATATGTGCAACTAAGGGTGTTATCATGGAGGAGCTAAGATGGCGCTAGAATAGGAGGACTCTAGGCTCATCTCATCCCTCAAACACAGCTAGATAACTATCAAATCATCATAAATACCCCAGAAATCAACCTGAAGACTGACAAACTCCACAACTAAAGGCAGAGAAGAAGCCACATTGAGGAAGGTAGAGGTGCAGAGACATGGTTTGTGAGAAAAAATTAGATGGCAGGTGCTGCAGAGGGGAAGGAGCATGATCATGAAGAAAGGCAAGAGAGAGAGGAGAGCACAGGGAAATGCACAAGGAGAACATTTCCCCAAAGCCATTGACTGGGAAAATTAGAGGAGCTGATTTTCATGAGTTCTTGCAACTGGAGGGGAGGGTTAAATGTTGGTGTGCTTGGCTGTGATAGAGACCTGAGTGTACTGCCCTAATTCTGGAGAGATGGCAGGCAAACAACCAAGGGTCAGATGGCATGGGAAAAGTGATTTGAAGAATGCTTGGGGCACACTGGGGGAGATTACTCCCTCTTCCTGGAGTACCTCCATGAGAGTCAGAGTTCAGGAAAATGCCTCTCTGAGGACAGAGGAGCTTGCTATCAACATTGCCCTCATTTGCCACTCAGTACAAACACAGGGCCAAATACAGACGGCACCTTGGCCCTACACTGGCTGCCTAACTTGCTTAAACCAGGTCCCACACTCTTGTGCTCTGGAACAACTGACCTTCTCAATAAAACTTGCCTCAATTCCAGCTTGGTAGGCCCTTCACCAAGAAGACCAGCGCAGACCCCTGCCCAAACCATATTTCTTATTTATTTATTTATTTATTTACTAGTAATTTTATATATTTTTTTACTTTATTTTATTTTATTTTCAATATATGAAATTTATTGTCAAATTGGTTTCCATACAACACCCAGTGCTCATCCCAAAAGGTGCCCTCCTCAATACCCATCACCCACCATCCCTCCCTCCCACCCCCCATCAACCTTAGTTTGTTCTCAGTTTTTAAGAGTCTCTTATGCTTTGGCTCTCTCCCACTCTAACCTCTTTTTTTTTTTTTTCCTTTCCCTCCTCCATGGGTTTCTGTTAAGCTTCTCAGGATCCACATAAGAGTGAAAACATATGGTATCTGTCTTTCTCTGTATGGCTTATTTCACTTAGCATCACACTCTCCAGTTCCATCCACATTGCTACTAAGGGACATATTTCGTTCTTTCTCATTGCCATGCAGTACTCCATTGTGTATATAAACCACAATTTCTTTATCCATTCATCAGTTGATGGACATTTAGGCTCTTTGCATAATTTGGCTATTGTTGAGAGTGCTGCTATAAACATTGGGGTACAAGTGCCCCTATGCATCAGTACTCCTGTATCCCTTGGGTAAATTACTAGCAGTGCTATTGCTGGGTCATAGGGTAGGTCTATTTTTAATTTTCTGAGGAACCTCCACACTGCTTTCCAGAGCGGCTGCACCAATTTGCATTCCCACCAACAGTGCAAGAGGGTTCCCGTTTCTCCACATCCTCTCCAGCATCTATAGTCTCCTGATTTCTTCATTTTGGCCACTCTGACTGGCGTGAGGTGGTATCTGAGTGTGGTTTTGATTTGTATTTCCCTGATAAGGAGCGACGTTGAGCATCTTTTCATGTGCCTGTTGGCCATCCGGATGTCTTCTTTAGAGAAGTGTCTATTCATGTTTTCTGCCCATTTCTTCATTGGGTTATTTGTTTTTCAGGTGTGGAGTTTGGTGAGCTCTTTATAGATTTTGGAGACTAGCCCTTTGTCTGATATGTCATTTGCAAATATCTTTTCCCATTCCGTTGGTTGCCTTTTAGTTTTCTTGGTTGTTTCCTTTGCTGTGCAGAAGGTTTTTTATCTTCATAAGGTCCCAGTAATTCATTTTTGCTTTTAATTCCCTTGCATTTGGGGATGCGTCGAGTAAGAGATTGCTACGGCTGAGGTCAGAGAGGTCTTTTCCTGCTTTCTCCTCTAAGGTTTTGATGGTTTCCTGTCTCACATTCAGGTCCTTTATCCATTTTGAGTTTATTTTTGTGAATGGTGTGAGAAAGTGGTCTAGTTTCAACCTTCTGCATGCTGCTGTCCAGTTCTCCCAGCACCATTTATTAAAGAGACTGTCTTTTTTCCATTGGATGTTCTTTCCTGCTTTGTCAAAGATGAGTTGGCCATACGTTGGTGGGTCTAGTTCTGGGGTTTCTATTCTATTCCATTGGTCAATGTGTCTGTTTTTGTGCCAATACCATGCTGTCTTGATGATGACAGCTTTGTAGTAGAGGCTAAAGTCTGGGATTGTGATGCCTCCTGCTTTGGTCTTCTTCTTCAAAATTACTTTGGCTATCCGGGGCCTTTTGTGGTTCCATATGAATTTTAGGATGGCTTGTTCTAGTTTTGAGAAGAATGCTGGTGCCATTTTCATTGGGATTGCATTGAATGTGTAGATAGCTTTGTGTAGTATTGACATTTTGACAATATTTATTCTTCCAATCCACGAGCGGGGAATGTCTTTCCATTTCTTTATATCTTCTTCAATTATAAGAAAGCTTCATAAGCTTTCTATAGTTTTCAGCATACAGATCTTTTACATCTTTGGTTAGATTTATTCCTAGGTGTTTCATGCGTCTTGGTGCAATTGTGAAGGGGATCAGTTTCTTTATTTGTCTTTCTGTTGCTTCATTGTTAGTGTATAAGAATGCAACTGATTTCTGTACGTTGATTTTGTATCCTGCAACTTTGCTGAATTCATGTATCAGTTCTAGCAGACTTTTGGTGGAGTCTATCGGATTTTCCATTATAGTATCATGTCATCTGCAAAAAGCGAAAGCTTGACTTCATCCTTGCCAATTTTGATGCCTTTGATTTCCTTTTGTTGTCTCCTTGCTGATGCTAGGACTTCCAACACTATGTTAAAAAACAGCGGTAAGAGTGGGCATCCCTGTCGTGTTCCTGATCTCAGGGATAAAGCTCTCAGTTTTTCCCCATTGAGGATGATGTTAGCTGTGGGCTTTTCATAAATGGCTTTTATGATCTTTAAGTATGTTCCTTCTATCCCGACTTTCTCAAGGGTTTTTATTAAGAAAGGGTGCTGGATTTTGTCAAAGGCCTTTTCTGCATCGATTGACAGGATCATATGGTTCTTCTCTTTTCTTTTATTAATGTGATTTATCACGTTGATTGATTTGCGAATGTTGAACTAACCCTGCAGCCCAGGAATGAATCCCACTTGATCATGGTGAATAATTCTTTTTATATGCTGTTGAATTCGATTTGCTAGTATCTTATTGAGAATTTTTGCATCCATATTCATCAGGGATATTGGCTGGTAGTTCTCTTTTTTTACTGGGTCTCTGTCCGGTTTAGGAATCAAAGTAATACTGGCTTCATAGAATGAGTCTGGAAGTTTTCCTTCCCTTTCTAATTCTTGAAATAGCTTGAGAAAGATATGTATTATCTCTGCTTTAAACGTCTGGTAGAACTCCCCTGGGAAGCCATCTGGTCCTGGACTCTTATTTGTTAGGAGATTTTTGATAACTAATTCAATTTCTTCGCTGGTTATGGGTCTGTTCAAGCTTTCTCTTTCCTCCTGATTGAGTTTTGGAAGCGTGTGGGTGTTTAGGAATTTGTCCATTTCTTCCAGGTTGTCCAATTTGTTGGCATATAATTTTTCATAGTATTCCCTGATAATTGTTTGTATCTCTGAGGGATTGGTTGTAATAATCCCATTTTCATTCATGATTTTATCTATTTGGGTCATCTCCCTTTTCTTTTTGAGAAGCCTGGCTAGAGGTTTGTCAATTTTGTTTATTTTTTCAAAAAACCAACTCTCGGTTTCGTTGATCTGCTCTACAGTTTTTTTAGATTCTATCTTATTTATTTCTGCTCTGATCTTTATTATTTCTCTTCTTCTGCTGGGTTTAGGCTGCCTTTGCTGTTCTGCTTCTATTTCCTTTAGGTGTGCTGTTAGATTTTGTATTTGGGATTTTTCTTGTTTCTTGAGATAGGCCTGGATTGCAATGT
>NC_064817.1:52050606-52122948 GCF_023721935.1 Panthera uncia
ACATTGCAATCCAGGCCTATCTCAAGAAACAAGAAAAATCCCAAATATAATAAAGGGGAAAATCCAACAAGAAGATCTGACAATTGTAAATATTTATGCTCCCAACATGGAACAGTCAGATATATAAAACAACAACAAAAAAGGAACTCGTTGATACTACTACAATAATAGTAGAGGACTTTAACACCCATACTTACATCAATGGACACATCATCTGAGCTGATAATCAACAAGGAAATAATGGCTTTGAATGACACCCTGGATCAGATGGATTTAACAGATATATTCAAAACATGCCATTCTAAAACAGCAGAATGCACATTCTTTGCAAGTGCACACGGGACATTCTGCAGGTCATAGATCAGGCCTCACCAAGTACCAAAAGACTGAGATCATATCATGCATATTTTCTGAACACAACGCTAGGAAACTTTAAGTCAACTACAAGAAAAATATTGGAAAGACCACATATACATGAGTGTTAAACAGCATGCTGTTTAAACTTCAGCATATACATGAGTGTTAAACTAAACAATGAATGGATCAACCAGGAAATCAAAGAAGATATAAAAAATACATGGAAACAAATGAAAATGAAAACACAATGGCCCAAAACCTTTCTGATGCAGCAAAAGCAGTCCTAAGAAGGAAAGAGATAGCAATACAGGTCCACCTCAAGAGGCAAGAAAAATCTCCAATAAACAACTTAACTTTACACCTAAAGGAGCTAGAAAAAGAAAAAGAAAAAAGCCTATATCAAACAGAAGGGAGTAAATAATAAAGGCTAAAGGAGAAATAAATGATATAGAATCAAAGAAACCTAATAGAACAGATCAATGAAAGCAGGAACTGGTTCTTTAAAAAAATATAATAAAACAAAAAACCTAGAGCCAGACTTACCAAAAAAGAAAGAACCCCAATAAATAAAGTCACAAATGGGAGAGGAGAAACAACAACCAACACCACAGAAATACAATTGGAATATCATGAAAAAATATATGTCAACAAATTGGACAACCTAGAAAAATGGATGAATTCCTAGAAACATAAACTATGAAAACTGAAACAGGAAGAAAACAGAAAACTTGAATAGAGTGATAAACCAGCAAATAAACTGAATCAGTAATCAAAAAATCTCCCAAAAAACAAAAGCCCAGAGCCAGATGGCTTCACAAGGAAATTCTACCAAATATTTAATAAGGAGTTAATACCCATTCTTCTCAAACTATTCCAAAAAATAGAAAAGGAAGGTAAACTTCCAAATTCATTGTATGAGGCTAGCATCACCCTGATACCAAAACCAGATAAAGACTACACCACAAAAGAGTATAGGCCAATATCCCTGATGAACATGTAGGCAGAAAGTCTCAATAAAATACTAGCAAACTGAATCAAACAGTACATTCACCATAATCAAGTGGGATTTATTTCTGGGCTTCAAGGGTGTTTCAATATTTGCCAATCAATCTATGTGATATACCATATTAATAAAAGATAGTATAAGAATCATATGATCCTTTCATTGGTGGAGAAAATGCATTTCACCAAGTACAACATTCATTCATGATAGTTACCTTTAACAAAGTAGGGTTAGAGGAATCATACTTCAACATAATAAAGGCCATATATGAAAAACCTAAAGCTAAAGCTAATATCATCCTCAATGGGGAAGAACTGAGAGCTTTCCCTCTAAGGTCAGGAAGAAGACAGGAATGCCCAATCTCACCATTGTTATTTAACACAGTATGGCAAGTCCTAGCCACAGCAATCAGACAATAAAAAGAAATCAAAAGCATCCAAATTGACAAGAAAAAAAGTAAAATGTTCATTATTTGCAGATAACATGATACTCTATATAGAAAACTTGAAAGATTCCACCAAAATATTGCAAGATGTTATACACAAATTCAGGAAAGTTGCAGGATACAAAATCAATGTACAGAAATCTGTTACATTTCTATACACCAATAATGAAACAGCTGAAAAGAGAAATTAAAAGAATAATCCAAATTGTAATTGCAAAACCATAAGATACCTAGGAACAAACCTAACCAAAGAGGTAAAATATCTGTAATCCAAAAACTATAAAACATTTATGAAAGAAATTGAAGATGACATAAAGAAATGAAAAAATATTCCATGTTCATGGATTGGAAGAACAAATATTGTTAAAATGTCTATTTTTCCCAAAGCAATCTAGACATTTAATGCAATCCCTATCAAAATACCACCAGCATTTTTCACAGAGCTAGAATAAACAATCCTAAAATTTGTATGGAACCACAAAAGACCCCAAATAGCTAAGCAAACCTTGAAAAAGAAAAGCAGACTGGAGGCATGACAATTCCAGACTTCAAGTTATATTACAAAGCTGTAGATATGAAGACATTATGGTACTGGCACAAAAACAGACATATAGATCAACAGAACAGAATAGAAAACCCAGAAATCAACTCACAACTATATGGTAGATTAAACTTTGATACAGCAGGAGATAATATCCAATGGAAAAAAGACAGTCTCTTAATGATAATGGGAAAAGTTAACAGCAACATGCAAAAGAGTGAAATTGGTCCTCTTTATTATACCATACACAAAAATAAATTCAAAATGGATGAAAGACCTAAATGTGAGACAGGAAACCATTAAAATCCTAGAGAAGAACACAGGCAGTGACCCCTATGACATCATCCACAGCGACTTCTTACTAGATATGTCTCCTGAGGCAAGGGAGACAAAAGCAAAAATGATATATTGGGATTTCATCAAAATAAAAAGCTTCTGCACAGCAAAAGAAACAATCAAAACTAAAAGGCAATCTACAGAATGGGAGTAGATATTTGACATATCTATCTATAATGACATATCTCATTAAAGGTTAGTATCCCAAATATATAAAGAACTTATAAAACTCAACACTCCAAAAACCAAAGAATCCAGTTATACATGGACAGAAACATGAATACACTTTTTTTTCTAAAGAAGACATCCATATGGTCAACATATGCATGAAAAGATGTTCAATATCACATATCATCATGGAAAGACAAATCAAAGATGAGATACCACCTTACACCTGTGAGAATGGCTAAAATTAACAACACATGAAACAACATATGTTGGTGAGGATGCAGAAAGTGGAACACTTTTGCCCTGTGGTGGAAATGAGAACTGGTGCAGCCACGTTGGAGAACAGTATGGAGGTTCCCTAAACATTTATAAATAGGGGCTGAGCCTGGGTGGCTCAGTCAGTTGAGCTTCCAACTTTGGCTCAGGTCATGATCTCATGGTCTGTGAATTCGAGCCCCGCATCGGGCTCTGTGCTGGCAGCTCAGAGCCTGGAGCCTGCTTTAGATTCTGTGTCTCCCTCTCTCTCTGACCCTCCCCCATTCATGCTCTGTCTCTCTCTGTCTCAAAAATAAATAAACATTTAAAAAATTAAAAATAAATTTAAAAAAAAATTTATAAATAGAACTGCCTGATTATGTAGCAATTGCACCCTTAGTTATTTACCCAAATTATACAAAAATGCTAATTTGAAAGGATACATTCACCCTGATATTTATAGCAGTATAAGAAAATGACCAAATTATGGAAAGAGCCCAAATGTCCATACCCTAATGAATGGATAAAGAAGATGTGGGATGGATATATATATTACAATGGCATAATACTCATCAATAAGAAAGAATGAAATCTTGTAATTTGCAATAATGTGGATAGAGGTAGAGAGTATTATGATAAGTAAAATAAATCAGAGACAAAAACCATATTATTTCACTCATATATGGAATTTAAGAAACAAAACAAATGAACATGGTGGGCGGGAGGAGAGGAAAAGCAAGAAACAGACTCTTAATTTATACAGAACAAACTGACGGTTATTGAGTGGGAATGTGTTTAATAGGTGATGGAGATTAATGAATGCCTATGTTATGATGAGCACAGGGTGTCATATCTAAGTTTTGAATCACTAAATTGTACACCTGAAACTAATATCATACTGTATGTTAACTAATTGGAATTTAAAGAAAAATTTGGGAAAAAAAGAGGTGAGATATATATATATATATATATATATAATATTACTTAGTCATAAAAAAGAATGAAATCTTGCCATTTGCAATGATGTGGATGGAGCTACAGATTATTTTGCCAAGTGAAATAAGTCTGTCAGAGAAAGACAAATACCATATGATAGCACTCATACATGGAATTTAAGAAACAAAACAAGCGATCATGGCAAGAAAATTGAGAGGTACACAAAGATACAGACTCTTAACCCTGAGAACAAACTTGAGGTTTTACTGGATGTGAGGTAGGTAGGGGGATGGGTGAAATAGGTGATGGAGATTAAGGAGTGTACTTGTTTTGGTGAGCACAGGGCATCATATATAAGTGTTGAATCACTAAGTTGTACACTTGAAACTAATATTACACTGTATGTTATATAAATGGAAGCTAAATAAAAGCTAAAAAAAAGTAATAAAAATTGTGTCAGTAGACCTTGATATTTATTCATTTTTTAAAAGGACATCTTGATACTTTCAAGTTTTCTTCTATAAAACGTTAAGGTAGAGGAGGGGACAAGATGGCAGAACAGCATGGAAGCTTTTTTTTTTTTAGTCTCTCATCCCTGAAATGCAGCTAGATCAATGCTAAACCACCTTGTACACCTAGAAAACTGATTTTAGGATTAACACAAAAATCTGCACAACCTGAACCACAGAATTCAGCAGGTATGTGGTGCAGAGAGGTGAACTGGGGAAGAGAGAAGCCTCAGAGATCAGGGAGCTGTTTTTGCTTGTGCAGAGAGGATGGAGACAGGGGGAGAGTATTAGAAAAGCACACCCCCCTCCCGAAAGCAGCTTCAGAGAAAAGTAAGAGTCAAAACAGCTGCAGGGGCTGAGCAAAAAAGGGAGAAAGGAGAAAGGAGAGGGTTTAAATTCTATTAAGATTCCATAAACAGGGGGAGCACAGAGTCTTAAACTCTGCAGCTCAATACCTGGAGGTACTCTGGTGGGAAGGGCAAATCCCTGGAAGCGGAGAGCAAGGTCTAAAGGGTCCTCAGGCCACACGCAGAGAGGATGTTCCCCTGTTGGGAGGACATTTAGTAGAGGCAGTGTGGCCAACCCACTGTCAAAGGTCCCAGAAGACCCAGAGAATGGCCACATTGATTGGTGTTAGAGAGGAGGTTAAGGGTGAAGCCTGGCACCAGATGTGTGTTGTGATTTGCCATAATCCCTAAAATGCTGCTGGTACATGATCACAAGTACTTTTTCTGGGGCAGGCTGGCACCTGGCTGTAGTCTCTCGGCATAGGCAGTGGCACAATCTTGTGAATATTCCTGAGGGCAGGCCGGGACATGGCCACTGCTTAGTGAGACCCTCTCCCAGAGTGGCATAAAGGGTCAAAGCTGCAGTCCCTCAGAAGTGAGGGGTTGGGAAACACAGCCCCATCTGAAATAAAACTCAGGAGGGAGGTGCAGCCTGGTAGCTTGACAGTTTGGTCATGGACAGTGTAGAAGTGAGGAGTGGACGGAAGCTGGAGACAAAAGAGAGCTGCTTGATTGCTGGGTGGGGAGAGCACAGAGTTCCGATACTAGAGACTGGGTAGCTGGGTGACCACGCCTACACATGCCACAACAATCCACCACATTAAGCTAAGCAGCACCACCTAGTGGAGAACAGAGCTGTTACACTAAACCCCACCCAACTGGTCCACCACGATCTTGAGAAACACCACAAGTGTCTTCGCCTGCTTAGTTTACGGACTATAAAGTGCTTCATACTTTGACTTCTAGAGGAAACCAGATGTAATTAAATCATATTTGTTTCTGTTTGCTGGGCCATCTATTAGATTTTCTTTTCTTTTTCTTTTTTCTTTTTTATTCTTGAATACAGAAAGAAAAAAATTTATTTTTATTTTCCATTTTTACTAAAAAATTTTCTTTAAGTTTTTTCTATTTTTTTTTACTTTTTTGAAAATTTTTATGTTCTATTTTACTTCCATCATTTCATTTTATTCTATTTATTGCATTCATTTTTCCAAACTTTCAAACATTTTCCTTCCTCCACTCTTTTTTTATCTTTTCCTTTTTTCTCTAATCTATCAATTTTTTCAACAACCAGACCAAAACACACCCAGAATCCAGCCTCATTTATTTGATTTTTTGTATTGTTTTGTTTAATTTTTAGTTGTTTTTTTACTTAAAAATTTTTTTCTTAATGTTTATTTATTATTGAGAGACAGAGAGAGACAGAGCATGAGCATGGGAGGGGCAGAGAGAGGAGACACACAACCTGAAGCAGGATCCAGGCTCTGAGCTGTCAGCACAGAGCCTGACATGGGGCTTGAACTCACAAACCGTGAGATCATGACCTGAGCTGAAGTGGGATGCTCAACCGACTGAGCCACCCAGGCGCCCCTTTATTTTTTTACTTTATTAATTACTTCTCTACCTTCAAAATGACTAAACGAAGGAATTCACCCCAAAAGAAAGAACAGGAAGAAATGACAGCCAGGGACTTAATACACACAGGTGCAAGCAAGATGACTGAACAAGAATTTAGAATCATGATAATAAGAATACTAGCTGTGGATGAAAATAGATTAGAATCCCTTTCTGCAGAGATAAAAGAAGTAAAAGCTAGTCAGACTGGATGAAATAAATAATGCTGTGACTAAACTGCAATCCCAAATGGATGCCATGGTGGCAAGAGTAGATGAGTCAGAGCAGAAAATCACTGATATAGATGACAAACTTATGGAGAATAATGAAGCAGGAAAAAAAAGAGGGAGACTAAGGCAAAGGAGCATGATATAAAAATTAGAGAACTCAGTGACACATTGAAAAGGAATATCAGAATCATATAAGTCCCAGAAGATGAAAAGAGAGGAAAAGGGGTAGAAGGTTTATGTGAGCAAATCATAGTGGAAAACTTTCCTAACTTGGGGAAAGACACAGACATCAACATCCAGGGAGCACAAAGAACTCCCATTGGAGTCCACAAAAACCGACTATCAGCAAGGCATATCATAGTCAAATTCACAAAATACTCAGGCAAAGAAAGAATCATGAAAGCAGCAAGGGGAAAAAAAGTCCTTAACCTACAAGGGAAGACAGATACGGTCTGCAACAGACCTATCCGCAGAAAGCTGGCAGGCCAGAAAGGAGTGGCAGCATATATTCAATGTGCTGAATCGGAAAAATATGCAGCCAAGAATTCTTTATCCAGCAAGGCTATCATTCAGAATAGAAAGAGAAATAAAAAGTTTCCCAGACAAACAAAAATTAAAGGAGTTTATGACCACCAAACCAACCCTGCAAGAAATTTTAAGGGGGACTCTATGAATGGGAGAAAAGATGAAAAACAACCCCAAAAGACCAAAAGCAACAAAGACTAGAAGGGAACATAGAACACCATCAGAAACTCCAACTCTACAGACGACATAATGGCAGTAAATTCATATCTTTCAGTACTCACTCTAATCTATCTTTCAGTACTCACTGTAATCATCAATGGACTAAACATTCCAATCAAAATACATAGAGTAACAGAATGAATAAGAAAACAAGATCCATCTATATGCTGTTTATAAGAGACCCAGTTTACACATAAAGACACATTCAGATTGAAAGTAAGGGGATGGAGAACCATCTACCATGCTAATGGTCCCCAAAATAAAGCTGGAGTGGCCATAATTACATCATACTATCTAGATTTGAAAATAAAGGCTTTAACAAGGGATAAAGAAGGACATTATATCAAAATTAAAGGGTCTATCCACCAAGAAGATGTAACAATTGTAAACATTTATGCTCCAAACGTGACAGAGCCCAAACATATAAGTCAATTAATCACAAACATAAAGAAACTCATTGATAAAATACCATAATAGTAGGGGACTTCAACATCTCACTTGCAGCAATGGACAGATCATCTAAACAGAAAATCAACAAGGAAACACTGGCTTTGAATGAAACACTGGATCAGATATATATAGAATATATCATCCTAAAGCAGCAGAATACACAATCTTCTCCAGTGCACATGAAACATTCTCCAGCACAGACCAAATACATAGCACTCCAGGCTTTCCTGAAGAAGGAGAAAAGTCTCAGATACACAACCTAACCTTACACACCTTAAAGAGCTGTTAAAAGAACAGCAAATAAAACCAAAATCAGCAGAAGACAAGATAATAATAAAGATTAGAGCAGAAATTAATGCTATCGAAACCAGTAGAACAGATGAATAAAACCAGAAGCTGGCTCTTTGAAAGAATTAGCAAAATTGATAAACCACTAGCCAGTTTGATCAAAAAGAAAAAGGACCCAAATGAATAAAATCAAGAATGAAAGAGGAGAGATCACAGCCAACACAGCAGAAATATAAGCAATAATAGAAGAATATTATGAACAATTATAGGCTAATAAAATGGGCAATCTGGAAGAAATGGACAAATTCCTAGAAACATATAAACTACCACAATGAAACAGGGAAGAAATATAAAATTTGAACAGACCCATAACCAGGAAAGAAATCGAATTAGTAATCAAAAATCTCCCAAAAAACAAGAGTCCAGGGCCAGATGGCTTTCCAGGAGAATTCTACCAAACATTTAAAGAAGAGTTAACACCTATCCTTTTGAAGCTCTTCCAAAAATAGAAATGGAAGGAAAACTTCCACACTCATTCTATGAAGCCAGCATTACCTTGATTCCCAAGCCAGACAAAGACCCCACTAAAAAGAAGAACTATAGACCAACTTCCCTGATAAACATGGATGCAAAAATCCTCAACAAGATAGTAGCCAATCGTATCCCACAATACAATAAAAAAAATTATTCACCACGACCAAGTGGGATTTATGTCTGGGATGCAGGGCTGGTTCAATATCTGCAAAACAAGCAATGTTATAGATACATAACATCAAAAAAAAGAAAGGAGAAGAAGTAGAACAAGATCAAGAACAAGAACAAGAACAAGATCCTCTCAATAGATGCAGAGAAAGCATTTGATAAAATATAGCATTCTTTCTTGATAAAAACCTTCAAGAAAGTAGGGATAGAAGGATGATACCTCAAGTCATAAAAGCCATATATGAAAGACCCACCGCTAATATTGTCCTCAATGGGGAAAAACTGAGAGCTTTCCCCCTAAGGTCAGGAACACAAGAGGGATGTCCACTCTCCCCACTGTTATTCAACATAGTATTGGAAGTCTTAGCCTCAGAAAGCAGGCAAAACAAAAGAATAAAAATATCCAAGTCAGCCAGGAGGAAGTCAAACTTACACTCTTCAATACAAACACAAAGAGTGTTTCAAAACAAACACTCTTCAAAACAAACTTTCACTCTTCAAAACATGATACAGTATATGGAAAACCGGAAAGAATTCACCAAAAAACTGCTAGAACTGATTCATGAATTCAGCAAAGTCACAGGATACAAAATCAATGCACAGAAATCGGTTGCATTTCTAAACACCAATAATGAAGTAACAGAGAACTCAAGGAATCGATCCCATTTACAATTGCACCAAAAGTCATAAAATACCTAGGAATAAACCTAACCAAAGATATAAAAGATCTGTATGCTGAAAACTATAGAAAGCTGATGAAGGAAATTGAAGAAGACACACAAAAAATTTAAAAAAGTGTTCCATGCTCCTGGATAGGAATAACAAATATTGTTAAAATGTCAATACTACCCAAAGCAATCTACGTATTCAATGCAATCCCTATCAAAATAACCACAGAATTCTTCACAGAGCTAGAAAAAACAATCCTAAAAGTTGTATGGAACCAGAAAAGACCCCAAATGTTCAAAGGAATCTTGAAAAAGGAAACCAAAGCTGGAGGCATCACAATCCCAGACTTCAAGATGTATTACAAAGCTGTAATCATCAAGACAGTATAGTACTGGAACAAAAACAGACATATAGATCAATGGAACAGGATATAGAACCCAGAAATGGACCCACAAATTTATGGCCAAATAATCTTCAACAAAGCAGGAAAGACTATCCAATGGAATAAAGACAGTCTCTTCAGCAAATGCTGCTGGGAAAACTGGACAGCGACATGCAGAAAAATGAACCTGGACTGCTTTCTTACACCATACACAAAAATAAACTCAAAATGCATGAAAGACCTAAACGTAAGAAAGGAAGCCATCAAAATCCTCCAGGAGAAAGCAGGCAAAAACTTTCACCTTGGCCGCAGCAAATTCTTACTCAGCATGTCTCCAGAGGCAAGGAAAACAAAAGCAAAAATGAACTATTGGGACCCCATTAAAATAAAAAAGCTTCTTCACAGCGAAGTAAGCAATCAGCAAAACTAAAAGGAAACTGATGGAATGGGAGCAGATATTTGCACATGACACATCAGATAAAGGGTTAATATCCAAAATCTATAAAGAACTTATCAAACTCAACACCCAAAAAACAAATAATCCAGTGAAGAAATGGGCAAAAGACATGAATAGACACTTCTCCAAAGACATCCAGATGGCTGACAGACACATAAAAAAATGCTCAACGTCACTCAACATCAGGGAAATACAAATCAAAACCACAATGAGATACCACCTCACACATGTCAGAATGGCTAACATTAACAACTCAGGCAACAATGTTGATGTTGGTGATGGATGCAGAGAAAGAGGATCTCTTTTGCACTGCTGGTGGGAATTCAAACTGGTGCAGCTACTCTGGAAACCAGTATGGAGGTTCCTCAAAAAATTAAAAATTGAACTACCCTATGACCCAGCAATTTTAGTACTAGGTATTTATCCAAGTGATACAGGTGCGCTGTTTCAAAGGGGCACATGCACCCCAATGTTTAGAGCAGTGCTATCGACAATAGCCAAAGTATGGAAAGAGCTCAAGTGTCTATTGATGGATGACTGGATAAAGAATATATATATATATATATATATATATATATATCACATCTTCTTGTAATATGCCATTATATATACACATGTATATGTATATGTATATGTATATATATGCATACGTATATGTATATGTGTGTGTGTGTATATATATATATATATATATATATATATAATAGCATATTACTCAGCAATCAAAAAGAATGAAACCTTGCCATTTGCAACTATGTGGATGGAACTAGAGGGTATTATGCTAAGTGAAATTAGAGAAAGACAAATATATGACTTCACTCATATGAGGAATTTAAGATACAAAACAGATGAATATAAGGGATGGGAAGCAAAAATAATACCAAAATAGGGAAGGGGACAAAACATAAAAGACTCTTAAATATGGAGAACAAACAGAGGGTTGCCAGAAGGATTGTGGGAGGGGTGATGGGCTAAATGGGTAAGGGGCATTAAGAAATCTATTCCTGAAATCATCGTTGCACTATATGCTAACTAACTTGGATATAAATTCAACAATAAATTAATCAATTAAAAATATTAAGGAAAATATAAAAAAATTAACTTAATCTATTACTTTAATTATTACTTTATTACTTACTGTTATAATTTTTAATACTGTTACATATTTTACCTTAAGTATTTTAACAGTTTTTCTTCTTATAGTTCTTTTCCATGGCTATAAAATGCACAGGACAAAGTTCAAATTCCTTAATATAAATTCAAGGCCCTTTATGAGCTAGTCCCAAATTATGAACCCAGGCAGCAACTCTGGACCTTATCTTCAAGCTCTACTCTAGTCAAACTGGACTCTTCACTGCCCTATCAAATCAAGCCCTTGAGTCTTATTTCTGTGTGAGACAGTATGGTATAGTGGAAAGTACAAAAATCTGGAGTTGGGTAAGCCTGATTTTGAGACCTTGTTCTGCTACTTCCAAGCTATGGGACTCTGGAGAGTTATTTCACCCCTTTGACCATCAATGTCTTCACCTGGGAAGTGAGTCCAATAACCTCTCCTCAGCAGAGGAGTTGTAAGGACTAAACTAGATAGTCTGTTTAGAATGCCTAGCATATAGTATGGATAAGTTAATGTTAGACTCTCTTTTGATTCCTACCTGATACATGCCCCAGTTCTCATGTCTTATCTGTATTGTAACCATCCCTTAAAACTCAGGTCAAATCTCATACCTCTGAACACTTCAGGTGGCATAGCAGATTTACATTCATGTAAACACTCATTAAGTGCTTATATATTGCCTTGTGGTTCTTTTTAAATTTACCCAGGTAGCCATTCTGGTGAGGGAGACATGGATGAAAAGAGCTAATGACAATACAGTGTGATTGGTGTCCTAATGGAGGAATTATTTGTGTATACACATACAAATTCTGTCTCCCCATATAGACTACATCTTACATTTCTGAACATGCCATTCCCCTTAACAGCAGGCTGGGCACAGAGAATTTCAGCTAAAAAAAATGACCAAAATTATAATAATTGATTTTTCTAACACAGTTTATAGCATTCAAAGCATTCTTCCAGATAATTATTTGATGTTCACAATAAGCTTGGGAGGGAAGATGTTATGGGTCTTATCATCTCCATTTCATAGAGAATAAAACTGAGGTTCAGAAAGGTGAACTAATTCACCCCAAGTCACATAGTTAGGTAAGTAATAGAGTGAGAATTGAAATCCCCATCTCTTTTTGCTGTACCCACTGTTCTTCTTAGTGTCTGCTGTTTGTTATTTGAGGCATATAAAATTATAAATGGCAAAAATAAAGTAATGGTAATAACTGTTAAAAATTTAGCCATCATTTATTGAATACCTGCTCCATTCTAGATACTGAGATCCTGTACTTAGTACTTTATGCATACATTCTCATTTAACACTGGTCATAACCTTCCAAGGTAGAAAGTATTATCCCTATTCTACAGTTGAGAAACAGAGACAGACAGATGAGACATAACTTCATA
This sequence comes from Panthera uncia, assembly GCF_023721935.1. Taxonomy (NCBI): domain Eukaryota; kingdom Metazoa; phylum Chordata; class Mammalia; order Carnivora; family Felidae; genus Panthera; species Panthera uncia. The sequence goes on from NC_064817.1 coordinate 52,063,492, forward strand.
GGTAATTGGCAATAGAATCAGGTACATATGATTTCTTAAGTCAATGTAGTACCAGTACCAGTGGTTTTCAAACCTGGCTACACACTGGGAACATTAAAATCATACAGTACCTGGGGTCCATCCCCCAAACTTCTGGTTTAATTGATTGGGGTAGGACTAGGGTATAGGAATTTTTTTTTTAATTTTAATTTTGCTTTATTTTTTTTTTTTTGAGAGAGAGAAAATGAGCAGGGTAGAGGGACAGAGGGGGAGGGAAGGAGGGAGAGAGAGAGAGAGAGAGAAGGAGAGAAAGGATGAGAGCCTTAAGCAGGTTCCATTTTCAGCTCAGAGCCTGATGCAGGCCCAATCTCACGACTGCAAGATCATGACCTGAGCTAAAATCAAGAGTTGGTCACTTAACCAACTGAGCCACTCAGGAGTCCCAGGTATGGGTGTTTTTAAAAGCTCCTCAAGTGATGCTATGTGTAGTCAGAGTTAGGAATCAATAGGTCAAATTATGCTACTTGGTTACTGTAGATCAAAGATTACCAGAGTTGACAATGGCATACCATTTCTACTGTATGGTAGAGGTGGTGTTGGAAAAGAAGTGTATGTTGCAGTCTGTGCAAAAAAACACTTCTACCCAAAACTGTCCATTTTAGAGCTATCGCTTTTCTTGATGAGAGAACCAGATAATGCCCACTAAAATATGAATCCCATTCCTTTCCAACTAACAGCCACATCCAAATGGACATCACCCCCAAGGCCTTAGAAAGGAAACATCATTAGCCTTGCATTCTTAGTCTCCTTCTTGATGATTCATTAAGAATAAAACTTTGAAGTCACAGCAAAGGGATTTCTTGAGTGAAAGATTCCAACGTTCTCTCTTATCTCTAATTTGCCACAGTAAAACTACAATGTCAAACTGAGGAGGCAGTGATGGAAGAGTAATAAAATGGAGTGACTAGATCTAGATTCCAGTCTTAGTACTAAAACTACCTTGCTGTGTGACCTTGACAAGATCACTTCAGTACCTGTACAATGTGGACTTGGGCTCTTTTATAGATCAATGTGTCCGTGATATAAGTCTACAGGCCTAGATCTCTCCTTACTGTCTTTTATTTATTATTATTATTTTTTAAATATGAAAATTATTGTCAAATTGGTTTCCATACAACAACCAGGGCTCATTCCATCCAACAGGTACCCTCCTCAATGCCCATCACCCAATTTCCCCTCCCTCCCATACCCCATCAACCCTCAGTTTATTCTCAGTTTGTAAGAGTCACTTATGGTTTGGCTCCCTCCCTCTCTAACTTTTTTTTTCCTTCCTCTCCCCCATGGTCTTCTGTTAAGTTTCTCAGGATCCACATAAGAGTGAAAATAGATGGTATCTGTATTTCTCTGTATGACTTATTTCACTTAGCATAACACTCTCCAGTTACATCCACATTGCTACAAAAGGCCATATTTCATTCGTTCTCATTGCCAAGTAGTATTCCATTGTGTATATAAACCACAATTTCTGTATCCATTCATCCGTTGATGGACATTTAGGCTGTTTCCATAGTTTGGCTATTGTTGAAAGTGCTGCTATAAACATTGGGGTACAAGTGCCCCTCTGCATCAGTACTCCTGTATCCCTGGGATAAATTCCTAGCAGTGCTATTAATGAGTTATAGGGTACATTTTTTAAAAAAATTTTTGAGGAACCTCCACACTTTTTCAGCGTGGCTACATCAGTTCGCATTCCCACCAACAGTGCAAGAGGGTTCCCATTTCTCCACATCCTCTCCAGCATCTATATTTTCCTGATTTGTTCATTTGAGCCACTCTGGTGTGAGGTGGTATCTGAGTGTGGTTTTGATATGTATTTCCCTGATGAGGAGTGACGTTGAGCATCTTCTCATATGCCTGTTGGCCATCTGGATGTCTTCTGTAGAGAAGTGTCTATTCACGTCTTCTGCCGATTTCTTCACTGGATTATTTGCTTTTCCGGAGTGGAGTTTAGTGAGTTCTTTATAGATTTGGATACTAGCCCTTTGTCTGATGTGTCATTTGCAAATATCTTTTCCCATTCCGTTGGCTGCCTTTTAGATTTGTTGATTGTTTCCTTTCCAGTGCAGAAGCGTTTTATCTTCGTGAGGTCCCAATAGCTCATTTTTGCTTTTAATTCCCTTGTCTTTGGAGATGTGGCAAGTACGAAATTGCTGCGGCTAAGGCCAGAGAAGTTTTTCCCTGCTTTCTCCTCTAGGGTTTTGATGATTTCCTGTCTCACATTCAGGTCCTTTATCCATTTTGGGTTTATTTTTGTGAGTGGTGTAAGAAAGGGGTCTAGTTTCATTCTCCTGCATGTTGCTGTCCAGTTCTCCCAGCACCATTTATTAAAGAGACTGTCTCTTTTCCATAAGATATTCTTTCCTGCTTTGTGAAAGATTAGTTGGCCATACTTTGGTGGGTCCAATTCTGGAGTCTCTATTCTATTCCATTGGTCTATGTGTCTGTTTTTGTGCCAATACCATGTTGTCTTGATGATTACAGCTTTGCAGTAGAGGCTAAAATCTGGGATTGTGATGCCTCCTGCTTTGGTCTTCTTCTTCAAAATTACTTTGGCTATCCGGGGCCTTTTGTGGTTCCATACAAATTTTAGGATTGCTTGTTCTAGCTTTTAGAAGTATGCTGGTGCAATTTTGATTGGGATTGCATTGAATGTGTAGATTGCTTTGGGTAGTATTGACATTTTAACAATATTTATTCTTCCAACCCATGAGCATGGAATGTTTTTCCATTTCTTTATATGGTCTTCAATTTCCTTCATAAGCTTTCTATAATTTTCAGCATACACATCTTGTACATCCTTGGTTAGGTTTATTCCTAGGTATTGTATGATTCTTGGTGCAATTGTGAATGGGATCAGTTTCTTTCTGTTGCTTTATTATTAGTGTATAAGAATGCAACTGTTTTTTTGTAGATTAATTTTGTATTCTGTGACTTTTCTGAATTCATGTATCAGTTCTAGCAGACCTTTGGTGGAGTCTATAGGGTTTTCCATGTATAATATGTCATCTGAAAAAAGTTAAAGTTTGACCTCATGTTTGTCAATTTTGATGCCTTTGATTCCCTTGTGTTGTCTGATTGCTGAGGCTAGAAATTCCAACACTACCTTAAACAACAGCGGTGAGAGTGTCATCCCTGTCATGTTCCTGATCTCAGGGAGAGAGCTCTCAGTTTTTCCCCATTGAGGATGATATTAGCTATCGGCTTTTCATAAATGGCTTTGATGATGTTTAAGTATGTTCCTTCTATCCCGACTTTCTCGAGGGTTTTTATTAAGAAAGATGCTGAATTTTGTCAAATGCTTTCTCTGAATCAATTGACAGAATCATATGGTTCTTATCTTTTCTTTATTAATGTGATGTATCACATTGGTTGATTTGCGAATGTTGAACCAGCCCTGCAGCCAGGAATGAATCCCACTTGATCATGGTGAATAATTCTTTTTATATGCTGTTAAATTCGATTTGCCAGTGTCTTGTTGAGAATTTTTGCATCCATATTCATCAGGGATATTGGCCTGTAGTTCTCTTTTTTTGCTGGGTCTCTGTCTGGTTTCAGAATCAAAGTAATGCTGGCTTCATAGAATGAGTCTGGAAGTTTTCCTTCCCTTTCTATTTTTTGGAACAGGTTGAGAAGGATAGGTATGATCTCTGCTTTACATGTCTGTTAGAATTCCCCAGAGAAGCCATCTGGTCCTGGACTTATTTGTTGGGAGATTTTTGTAACTCATTCAATTTCTTCGCTGATTATGGGTCTGTTCAAGTTTTCTATTTCTTCCTGTTTGAAATTTTGGAATGGGTGGGTGTTTAGGAATTGTCCATTTCTTCCAGGTTGTCCAGTTTGTTGACATATAATTTTTCACAGTATTCCCTGGTAATTGCTTGTATTTCTGAGGGACTGGGCATAATAATTCCATTTTCATTCATGACTTTATCTATTTGAGTCCTCTCAAAGACTCTATTTGAGTCTTCTTTTTGAGAAGCCTGGCTAGAGGTTTACAATTTTTTTTTTATTTTTTCAAAAAAACAACTCTTGGTTTCATTGATCTGTTCTACAGATTTTGTAAATTCTGTATTATTTCTGCTCTGATCTTTATAAGTTCTCTTCTGCTGCGTTTGGGATGTCTTTGCTGTTCTGCTTCTATTTCCTTTAGGTGTGCTGTTAGATTTTGTATTTGGGATTTTTCTTGTTTCTGGAGATAGGACTGGATTGCAATGTATTTTCCTCTCAGGACTGCCTTTGCTGCATCCCAAAGCATTTGGATTGTTGTCTTTTCATTTTCATTTTTTTCCATTTATTTTTAAATTTTGTATCTAATTGCCTGGTTGACCCATTCATTCTTTTGTAGGGTTTTCTTTAACCTCCATGCTTTTGGAGATTTTCCAGATTTTTCCTGTGGTTGATCTCAAGCTTCATAACATTGTGGTCTGAAAGTGTGTATAGTATCATCTCAATTCTTTTATACTTATGAAGGGCTGTTTTGTGACCCAGTATGTGATTGATCTTGGAAAATGTTCCATGTGCACTCGAGAAGAAAGTATATTCTGTTGCTTTGGGATGCAGAGTTCTAAATATATCTGTCACGTCCAGCTGATCCAATGTATCATTCAGGGCCCTTGTTTCTTTATTGATCCTATGTCTAGATGATCTATCCATTGTTGTAAGTGGAGTATTAAAGTCTCCTGCAATTACCACATTCTTATCAATAATGTTGCTTAATGTTTCTGATTAATTGTTTTATATATTTGGGGGCATCTGTATTTGGTGCATAGATATTTACAATTGTTAGCTCTTCCTGATGGATAGACCCTGTAATCATTATATAATGCCCTTCTTCATCTCTTGTTACAGCCTTTAAAGTCTAGTTTGTTTGATATAAGTATGGATACTCCAGCATTTTTTGACTTCCAGTAGCATGATAGTTCTCCATCCCCTCACTTTCAATCTGAAGGTGTCCTCAGGTCTAAAGTGAGTCTCTTGTAGCCAGAAAATAGGTATTGTTTTCTTATCCATTCTGATGCCCTATGTCTTTTGGTTGGAGCATTTAGTCCATTTATATTCAGTGTTATAGAAAGATATGCATTTAAAGTCATTGTGATGTCTGTAGGTTTTATGCTTGTAGTGATGTCTCTGCTTCTTTGTGGTCCTTGCAACATTTCACTCACAGAATCCCCCTTAGGATCTCTTGTAGGGCTGGTTGAGTGGTGATGAATTCCTTCAGTTTTCATTTGGGAAAACGTTTTTCTCACCTCTTATTCTGAATGACAGACTTGCTGGGTAAAGGATTCTCGGCTGCATTTTTTTTTTTTTCTGTTCATCACATTGAGGATTTCCTGCCATTCCTTTCTGGCCTGCCAACTTTCAGTAGATACGTCTGCCACTACTCTTATGTGTGTACCTTTGTAATTTCGGGCCTGTTTATCCCTATCTGCTTTCAGAATTTCTCTTTATCCTTGTGTTTTTCCAGTTTCACTATGATATGTCATGCAGAAGATCAATTCAAGTTATGTCTGAAGGGAGTTCTCTGTGCCTCTTGGATTTCAATGCATTTTTCCTTCCCCAGATCAGGGATGTTCTCAGGTATGATTTGTTGAAGTACACCTTCAGCCCCTTTCTCTCTTCTTCCTTCGGCATTCCTATGATACGGATATTGTTCCATTTGATGCATCACTTAGTTCTCTAATTCTCCCCTCATACTCCTGGATATTTTTATCTCTCTTTTTCTCAGCTTCCTCTTTTTCCATAATTTTAGCTTCTAATTCACCTATTCTCTCCTCTGGCCCTTCAATCTGTTCTATGGCCGCCTCCATTTTATTTTGCACCTCATTGATAGCATTATTTTTTAGCTCCTCATGACTATTTTTTAGTCCCTTGATCTCTGTAGTAATAGATTGTCTGCAATCCTCTATGCTTTTTGCAAGCCCAGCGATTAATTTTATGACTATTATTCTAAATTCTTGTTCTGTTATATTGCTTAAATCGGTTTTGATCAATTCGTTAGCTGTCGGTACTTCCTGGAGTTTCTTTTGAGGAGAATTCTTCCATTTCATAATTTTGGCTAGTCCCTGTGGTAGCTCCAAACTGCAGAGCACTTCCCCTGTGCTGTCCAGAGTAATTTGTGTTGGTGGGCAGGGCTGCAGTCAGACCCGATATCTGCCCCCAGCCCACCGCTGGGGCCACAGTCAGACTGGTGTGTATCTTATCTTCCCCTCTTTCAGGGGTAGGACTCACTGTGGAGTAGTGTGGCCCTTGTCTGGGTTACTTGCACACTGCCAGGCTTGTGGTGCTGCTTTGATGGGATATGGCCAAGGGCATATCAGAGGGATGGATCCGCAAGGTGCACAAGGGTGGGAGGGGCAATCTTAGCTCACTTTGCCCTTGGTGGTCCCCTGCGGGATGGGCCCTGTAGCACCGGGAGGGAGGCAGGCCTGCTGCAGGGATGGATCCACAGACGCACAGCATTGGGCATTTACATGGTGCAAGCAAGTTCTGTGAAGGGAACTGGCTCCCTTTGGAATTTTGGCTTGGGAATGGGAGAGAGAAATGGCACTTGCCAGTGCCTTTGTTCCCCTTCCTAGCTGAGCTCTGTCTTCTGGGGCTTAAACAACTCTCCCTCCTGGCATCCTCTTGCTCTCTCCACTTTCCGACAGTAGAGCTGTTGACTTTTAATATTCCAGATATTAAGTCCCACTGGCTGTCAGAACTCACAGAGTCTGGCCCCTCCGCTTATGCAAGCCAGACTTTGGGGGCTCTGCCTTGACTGGCGGGCTGCCCCTGCAGTGCCCAGGTTCCCTCCTGCCAGTCCATGTAGCACGCAACCCCTCTCTGCCCTTCCTACCCCTTTCCATGGGCCTCTTGTCTACGCTTGGCTCCAGAGTGTCTGTTCTGCTAGTCTCCTGGCATTTTTCTGGGTTATTTAGGCAGATGTGGGTGGAAACTGATCAGCAGGAGGAGGTGCACCCAACCTCCTCCTACTCCACCATCTTCCACCCATATCCTGTGTTTCCCCTTGCTGGCTTTTAAATGATGCTTTTGGAGTACTCTAGAAATCTGTTCTGCTCATGTACTTAACAAACTTGAAAAAAAATCTCTCTATAGATATAGATTTAGATTCCATAGTTTCCTGTTGCTTGAAAAATAAACTGAAGTTTTTTTTTTTTTTTTTTACCTAGAAGTTAGTATCCACTTCCATTTGGCTTCAACTGATATTTCCGATATACCTTTCCACTATTTATCTTCACATACCCTGCAGTCCACACAAACAGTACTATTTGTTTTTCCATATACATGTCTTACAATTAATCATATTTTCCCCACATTCCCTTTACCCTATTCCCATATGCCCAAATTTACATCATCCATCAAGACTCAGCTTAAATGCTCCAAGCCTAAGATGCTCTAGATTCTTTTCTCTGACTCCTAATGCACTAATCATCTTGTACTATTAAACCAGGTTCCTTGTTTTGGTGGCTGTATGTCTCCTATTAGAATGCAAGCAACTCGATAGCAACATACAGGTGGGATTCATCTCTGCATTCCCCAAAAGCCCAAGTAAATTGCTTTGCCCATAACTGATATTCAATAAATATTTATTGAGTAAAGAAACACATACTTCAGTCCATTAGAAAGACAATGTAAAGAGATTTTCTTTTTTAAGTTCCCAGTTGTGACCTCTTTGAGACACACACAAACAAACGTGATATGTCCAAATTTTATGTCCAAATTTCAGGCTATTCTTAAAGCTAAATGGAAAGGTTTTAAATATACTGAGTGTTTCTTGAGGGCTTTTGTGCCCAGCCTTATGTTCTTACAAGTGATCTGACAAAGACCTTGCCCTCCAGGGACTTAGAACAGAGGTAGACAATGAAGTCATACATATGGGAAATAAGTGTGAATACTGTAACTCAGACCCACATTAAAGGGTAAAACTTGAATGTCAAAATAAGTGAAGTATTGGAGATTTCCCTGAGGCAGAATTGTCAGAAGGTTTCAAGGAAGGAATAGTACTTGAGCTGGACCTCAAGATGGTTAAAAATCCTTCCTTGCCCCCTTCCCCTCAACAATAGTCCTCCTTTTTCTCAGTGTTTGGCAGGGTCATAGAAAGTCTGAGGGTGGAAATAGCAGCTTTGAGCTCGATTATGACACCTACATTTGAGGCTTGAGGCTTCTCATAGGCTCCAAAATAGAGAAGAGTAAACACCTACTATCTTCTATGGATGCCATTTTCTGAGAGGTTGTTATCCATTTTGAACTTCTATTGTATTATAAAATGTTTTGTATACCTAATCTTAGTTTATAACCACAAAACATTTCCTATAATGTAGGCATTGTCTCCATTTATAGGTAAGAAAACTGGCTCAAATAAGTTAAATTTATCTAAGATTATGTAGCTAATAATTATCTTCCTGGAAAATCAAAACAACTGCTACCACTTACTGAGTATTCATTATGTGTCAAGCACATAGATATCTCAATTCATTGTTGCAGCAATCCTATGGGTACAATTATTATCTTCATTTTACAAATGAGAAAACTAAGGCTCAGAGAGGTTGTGACTTGATGAAGGTCCCGCAGCTCTGAGGCAGAACTAAGATTCAAAATCACACCTGGGAGACTGGCGCCTGTCACATCTGAGACTTCACTAAGCCTTTTGAGGTTATGATCTTTATACCAAACTGTACTTCTCTTATTTTCTTTTTAACTTTCTCCACAGCCTGACTTTTACTACAAATTTGACCTCCCTCTCCAGCCCAACCTCTTCTTTCCCTTCCCATTCTCTGTCAAATGACCATAACCGATCTTAGCACTTGTTGATTTCTCAGTACCTCATGACCATCAGTCCTCAACATTTAGCAACTTTCTTTCAGCTTTCCTTATATCTATATATACCCAACCAAAGGGTAAATAAGGAGAGATTCTTTCTCTTTGTAGATTCCCCAAGTTTTCTAGAATCATCTCCTACTTTCTATGAAATTCTGCCATGCTCACCTGAAAGCCCCTCTTCTCCTGTAGCCACTAATTACTCTTTTGGATCAATTGGGAGTTAGGCTCCAGGAAAGGCAGAGAAAGATGATAAAACACAGTAGATTACTAAAGCATAATTAATCTAAACAAACAAATGTGGATAATGGCAAGCACAGCCAATTACTGAAAGAGCAAGTCTGTTTCTAATACTTCTAGAGCAGATACAAATGTCACTGACTGCATGTCTTAGCCCAGTGGAAAATTGGTGGACCTGTGGCTGAGGAAGACTTTACAAGCTCTCTTCTCCAAACTCTAGAACACATCACCAGAATGAAGTCTTTTATTTCTTGTCAAGACAGAGAAAAAGAGCTAAGAAGGGCTCCTAAACACATGTATTGTATTTTACAGTATGGATGTATTCTTTACTTTTATCGAAGAACCTGAGGCAGACAGGAATTTATTCACACCAGCTTTAGAACATGGATCACACTGGACTGGGACTGTTTTCTTACATGCCAGCCTCACCATGAACACTTGGAGGGCAGGGACCATGGCCTTTCATCATTGTCCTCCCCGTTGCATAGCACTATGCCTAAATAAATGAACAAGTGCATGTAAGTAGATGTTTTATCCACCCCACTCTCCAAAGGAAAGTCCCAAGTCCTTTTGTAGAAACTATACAAAGGAAAGTCCCAAGTCCTTTTCAAAGCCAGGCCTGATTAGAGGCAGTGAGATTAAAGGACAGTATATTGGCTTGTATATTTTTTCTCTCCTACAAGTTAATGCTTCTTAGAAAATAGAAATAAGAAGGTAGCTAAAACCATTTAAGAAATTAAAATTTGGTAGCCAAGAAGCCTAGGTTCAATCTCTGTCTCCACATCTTACAATGTGGGTGGCTCTGGGAAGTTGTTTCACTTCTCTGAGCCTCAATTTTTCCTTAATCGGGAAATAAATGTGAAATGAGGGAGGAAACCTACCTCATAGGCCTATCATAATGATTAGATACAACAGAAAAAGAGAAAGTATCCAGTTCTATGTCTGGAACAGAAAAGAGCCCTTGCCAAAATTATCTCAGAAAACAATATTGATTTTATTGTAAGTTGACTGCCATGGAACAAAGCAATTTAACATGTACTTTGTGTTTGCTATCTTTAATTGCTAAGGAAAAATGTAAAGAATATCAAGCCCACTCAATATCAAATCCAAATGTTGGATTGATGCAAGGGGAGGACATCGGGGACAAGGAAATGGCATAGTTGGATCACTAAAGAAATGAGGCCTGTGCATTGACCTTTGACATGGTAGGCAAAACTCTGAACAAAGAGCTGAAATGGAGTGACAACTGCAAAGTGCAGAGTGGGTCAGCTGAGGTGACTGTCATTAAGGCTGCTGGCCAGTACCTGGGGCCAACAACTCTTAATTATAGCTCAGGGTCAGAGGTGTTTGCAGCTTTTGCTTAATTGATATCTGTTCTGATGCCTGGAATCTACCACTGGAGTGGTGGCCAATATAGGGAGGAAGCGGGGGGGAATAAGAGGTGAGGAGGTGGGAGTGAGTGAAGTTCAAAGAGGCAACTATAGAGATGTAGTTAGTAAGAAGTTGCTATGGGCTGATGTCAAAGAGGTTGCTGCCTGTGTTCTCCTCTAAGATTTTGATGGTTATAGTAGCACTATCAACAATAGCCAAATTACGGAAAGAGGCCAAATGTGCCCACTGACTCATAAAAGAATAGAACAGTTTTGGGGCACCTGGGTGCCCCAGTTGGTTAAGCGCTGACTTCAGCTCAGGTCATTATCTTGCAGTTCATGAGTTCAAGCCCTGCATCAGGCTCTATGCTGACAGCTCAGAGCCTAGAGACTGTTTTGGATTCTATGTCTCCCTCTTTCTCTGTGCCCATCCCCCACTTGTGCTCTGTCTCTCTCAAAAATAAAACATTTAAAAATTAAAAAAAAATAAAGGATAAAAAAGTTTTGAAATATACACACACACAATGGAATATTACTCAGCCATAAAAAGAATAAATCTTGCCATTTGAAACAACATGGGTGGAATAAAGGGTATCATACTAACAGAAATCAATCCATCAGAGAAAGACAAATATCATATGATTTCACTCATATGTGGAATTTAAGAAACAAAACAAATAAGCATAGGGGGAAGAAAGAGAGAGGCAAACCATAGAACAGACTCTTAACTATAGGAGAAACTGAGCGTTGTTGGAAGGAATGTAGGTAGGGAGATGGGTTAAATGGGTGATAGGTTATTAAGGAAGGCACTTGTGATGAACACTGGGTGTTATATGTTAGTGATGAATTACTAAATTCTATTCCAGAAACTAATGTTACACTGTATGTTAAGTAACTGGAATTTAACTAAAAACAAACAAACAAACAAACAAAAAAAAACAAAGAGGTAACTACATCTTAAATTTGGCTCATTTTTCACCAAGGCCAGGATTATAACTACAGTTCTGTTTTCTGTAGCTAAGGCTGGAGGCATGGATCTTTGAAAAAATCTACATAACACTAGCCTGTTGCTGACTGATTTAAGGTAAAAAGCAAAAACCAGGCAATGATGTGGCCCAGATTTAGACAGTCTGACTGATAATGTACAGTAAGATCATTATATTAACTGAAACTATTAGATAAGAGCAGCTGTTGCCAGCAGCCTGGAGCAGGACTGTGGAGGAATGGGAAGGGGAAATGCCTCTAGAATTTAACTCAACAGTAGGCAATAGTTAGGGAGGGCTAAGTTGTGATGTGCTGACCTTAGAGGATCTGGCTGACCTCAAGGCTTAGTAGCAGGCAAAACAAACTTCTCCGTGAAAAATATATCTTGAATTACCCAACTCTACCAAATTGATGTGAAGGTCAATACATGACTTATAAATTGAAGCAGTGTCTACATAGAAGTCTGGTGTTAATTGGTTATTTCCCTAAATAGGCAAATCTTAGGGGAAAAGCAGGGTAGGGAATTAATAACGTATTTTGAATATATGGCAGAAATTTTGGTATTTCTTTTAACCTTACCAGTAATTCTGTTAGATGAGCTGTTTCTCCTATTTATAGATTTAAAAACCTAGGTGCACAGAGGTTAAATAACTATTAATCATACAGACAGATGGATCAGTGGGCCAAGACAAATAATTCACAGAGTCAGTTACTTAGTGGAAATCTTATCAGATTCCCAAAGAATAGCTTTTACGGAATTGTGCTCTGAGACATTGCCATCAGCCCATGTTAAGGTTGTTATATGCAACAATTCTTGAGAGAAAATGCTTCTTAGAAGTATTCTCTTGCCTCAAAAATGGATGAGTTGTACTTTTACTTGAACAAGTGGCTTGTTGTTACCTTAAGAGCATAGACTTATATTACCATTAAGTTCCTCCTCTTTTCATTTTCTCTAGAAAGTTTGGAGACAAATCTGTGACACTGCTCCAGCAAGTATGTAAGGCTTCACAGCAAACATTTTGTGTATGAACTCCATTATTTCTATATTCTTACTATACTACCTTTTTTTTCTCTCTTGACCTCATTTTTTCTCACCTGTATTCTCTAGAATCTAAGGCAGAAGTCAGCAAACTTCTTCTGTAAAGTATCAGATAGCTAATATTTTAGGTCTTGTAGGCCATTGGAAGGTCTCTGTTGCTACTACTAGATTCTGATGTTGTAGTATAAAATCAGCTTTAGACACTATGTAAGTTAAGTGGTATATTATGGACACAGAAATTTGAATTTCATATAATTTTCATGTTTCATGACATATTATTTTTCTTTTGATTTTTTTCAACCAGTTAAGGCCATAGTTTGCTAAGCCCTGATATAAGGCTCAAGAGAGTAGGGACCTTGTGTCTTATTCATTCTTATGTCCTCAACACTTAGAATGAGGCCAGGCATACAGTAAGTATTACATAAATACTTGTTGAATAAATTATTCTTACTATTTTGAGTCCTTGTATTTTCTATATTGTGAAATGCCTTAAATCCTTTTTGGAATAGGAGAAGATAAAAAAAAACAAGGCATATTTTTAGAAGGTCATCTATCAAGAAAATAAAATATCCACAATTTGGATCGAAGCCTTTGTGATATCAAAGTCTATATTCTGTCCAGTATACCATACTATCTTCATAGAATTATGTACCCTTCTCCAGATACCCTCTGGATTAGCTCCAACCTCCAAATATGAGTCTCCACATGTAGTAACCAATTAAATTTACAGAAGTCAGCCACATCTTGAATTTGTAATTTAAAAAGCCTATAGTTTTGCAGAAGTTGTGCCCTTTTGTCCCTATTTTGATTAATCTGGCAAGTGAGAATGAGAAACCAGCAGTTTACCAATTTCAAAGTTTCTTATAGAAAGGTAAAGTGATAGTTCTGCCTTATTGGAAATAAAACAGGCTTTTGTGCCTGTCAGACTTGGTAAGATTGAGATCCCAGCTCAGCCAGTTACTAGCTATGAACGTTTGTCAAGTCACTTAGCTCTAGGATCCTCAGTTCTAGTAGGAAAAAAAAATGGTAATACGTTCTCCACAGTAAGGCTGTGAAGATCAGAAATAGTTTGTCAATACCTAGTACAGTGCCAAGGACATAGCAAATACTTAATGGCAACAGTAGAAGTAATAATATTTATAAAAAATATTATTATTAATTTATTATACAAGTAATAAGTGTCTACCTTGTAATAGTCAGGCAATGTTCTAAACACTTGGATATAGAAGTAAATAAAACAGGCCCCAAATCACCACCCTCATTAAGTTTACATTCTAGTGATTATTGTGAATGGGTTTTATGTTCTTACCCATAATTCCAACATTAGTGGTAGTAAACTGGAACAGATTCCTATTTAAATATCTCCAACCTCAGAAAGATCTCAATGTACACAAGAGTTGGTTTCAATTCTGGTTTCAATGGGATTCCCAAGCACTTACCCTCCTTGTGGTGAGTCAGGGGACGAGGAGCTGGTCTCTTTATTTGGAAAGAGGGTGCTTTGGTGGGCCCAGAGCCTGGCACAGGTCCATTGGTGGCCTTTGATATGGCCTTGGTTCCTCCATCTTGCAGCCTAGACACCAGCTTCCCCACATCCACTTCAGGACAGGACTCCAACTTGCCATCTGAAACAAGCCTGCTTGGGGACTGCCTCTCAGTATCAGCTTCCCCACTCCTCTGAATAGGCAGTTTGGGGTATTGTGGTAGCTTGGGGGGTTCTATACTGCTGGTGATAACACCATTGGGTGTTTGATGTTGGATTTCATCTAGGAAAAGTTGGTGTAAAGAGGGAAAATTAATGATATAACGTTATTACCATTTCATTTTTATACACACATAATATTGAAATATTGTACACATTTTCAATGGGGTTATTATTGTGGAACAAATCACTGATAGCTCACAAAATCAGTCTCTACCTACCCCAATTCATGTCGAGTCACAGATTCCAACTAATAGGGAATTCAGTTCAAGATCTGAGTATGATTTTCACCACCACAATTCAGTAACACCACAGTACACCAAGATGCTTTATTCAAAGGGATATGTAATTTAAAATGGACTTAAGAGTTTCTGATCAATTATAATTCTATTCTTTTAAAAAAATTTTTAAGTGTTTTTATTTCTTTTTGAAACAGAGAGAGACAGAGCATGAGCAGGGGAGGGGCAGAGAGAGAGGGAGACACAGAATGCAAAGCAGGCTCCAGGCTCCAAGCTGTCAGCACAGAGCCTGACGCGGGGCTCGAACTCATGGACTGTGAGATCATAACCCGAGCTGAAGGAGGATGCCTAACCGACTGGGCCACCCAGGCACCCCTATAATTCTATTCTCTTTAATGTGACACCAATTAATCCTTAACTATTTCTATTCCTCTCAAAAGTAATTTGTTAAATTCTCTTAAATTTCAAGTTAATAAACTTAACAGAATTTAACTTCATTCTCCATCCTCATAAACTCCCAACTCTAATGAAAGCCAAGGATATTCTCCTAAGACAAATTAACCAACACAAATACATGCAAAATTTTAACAACTAATTTTAAGAGATTCATAGCTTCCCTTAAAGCTGTTACTCCCTAATTTAGAACTCCTGCTCTAAGGAAAGTGGCACCTTTCTTCATAGTAGAAACCCTAGATCAGAGTGTAGTGGTTAATAACAGGTTCTAGATGGCTAAATGAGACTTGAGAAATATGTCAAGCAGTTGTAATACATGAATCTTATTTAGATCCTGATTTAAAAAAAAAAATGACAGGAAAATTTGAACACTGACCGGACAGTGATCTTAAGGAATTACTGTTTGCTTTTCTTTCAGGTACGATGATGGTATTGTAATTTTGGTTTAAAAAGGTCTTTATCTTTTAGAGATATATACTGAAACATTTATGGATGAAGTGACATGAGGCCTTGTTTGGGGATGTGGGTAGGGGTATAGATGAAACAAGAATGGGCATATGGTGGTAAATGTTAAAGCTGTGTGATAGGCACCGGGGAGTATGTTATACTTTTTTTTTTTAAGTTCAGTTTATGTTTTAAACCCTCCATAGTAAAATGTTAAAAGAAATGCAGGCTTTGGAATCAAGTGGCCAAGTCTGAATCTCAGTTCTGCTTCCTATCAACTGTAGGACATTTCGCAAGTCCATGATCTCTCTATACCTCAAGTTTTCTCCTCAGTATAATGAAAATAATAATAGTACCTACCTCATGAGGTAGTAGTCAGGGTTACATGAGATGGTATACTTATTTCAGTATGTGGTACATAATAAATACTCTATAATTGCTAGTTATTACTTATGCTATTATGCTCCAATTAGGCAGTGAGGTAAGAGTTTTTATGTGAGAAAGAAGGGCTAAGTTTTGCTGCAAAGACTTTTCCCCCCAGAGAGCTTTCTTCTATTTGAGAACCTGTTACCAATCACTCCTGTTACCATTATAGAGATCAGGGCCAAAAGGATTCCCTTTATAGTTTTCCTACTTTGTCCCAAGGTAGATAAATAGTCCTGCTTTCATAAGCCTAGCACTAGAACATTCAAACAAAAATCAGATTAGAGCATTCAAACAAAAATTTACTGAAGGCTTACAACTAATAGGGGCATAAGCACAAGAGAGCCATGTAACTAGATCATATGCTTCCAGGACATGCCTTGTGGCAGAGGCTACCTGTAAACCTCCAGCACTTAGGAGTAACCTTAAGCACATTTACCCTCTCAAAACAATGAAGTGAACAGTGACATGAATTTCTTCTCTCATGTGCTTTAGGCCCAACATCTCATTTACATGTTTCTATTTGAATACTTTCTTCTAGTATAAAGACCCTAGGAAATTTCACCCCTGCTCTACTTTAGTAGAGACAACAGGGATGGACTGTGCTCTACAGGACATAACAGCATTATTGCCATCTCAATACAGTACAAGAGGTCCAATGTCATAAAGATGGGCCACATATACAGTCTCACAGAGGTCACTACCTTCTACATAGGAAAGGATATTTTTCTGATTCAAGGAAATAGGGGATAGAATGATAGTAGCAATGGGGACTTTGGAACTAGACCCTCTGCCAAGGGAAAATATTTCCAGGTTCTGGGATATGCTGACAAATAATGCTCACAAATAATAATGACAAAATGGTAGTGATGATAATAATGACTGTGATGGTAATGGTAACAGATACCATTATTTGGGCACTTTCTCTGTGCCAGGCCCTGTTCTAAGTGCTTTACATGGATTATCTCACCATTATTTTCAAAACTGCTTTATAAAGTAGTGAACTCTTTATTAGTCCTACTTTACAGATAAGGAATCTAAGGCACTGGGAAGATCAGTGTCACAAAGTTAATGTGGCAGAGCCAATTTTCAAAGCTAGAAGTTTGTTTCTAGAGTTCACACTCTTTCTGAGGAGAGAGTTTATTGCTCCGGTCAGGTAAAAAGTGTTCAGTATCATTCCCTTTCTTTAGCTAGTCATCCATTTCCACAATAAAACACATAGCCCACTTCATAAACTGCAGAAAACTGAGAGTGAATCAGGAAAGACAGGGAGGCCTCACAAATAGGCAAGTAGCCAACTGGGGCCCTCTCTTCTACATGTGGGTAAGTGGTAGGGAGAAGCTTTGAGATGTATCATACTAGTATATCAGGAGAAATATATCAATTATTATAATACAAGTAGAATCATGCAAATAAGTGCTATGAGGAGGACAGTGCTAATTCTACTTGGAGGGCTGAAGAAGATCTTTCAAAAGGAGTAACATTTGAGTTGGGCCTTGAAGGATTACAATAGGTAGAAAATGAGGGAAAGGGAACTTCAGACAGAACACCTTAGAGGAGTGAAAGATCATAGTTTGCCTAAGAAAATGTAAACTAAGAGTAAAGTTTAGTGTGGCTTGAGCATAGGAACCAATTTTAGATGATAAGTGTGGGTAGCTGGAGATGAGGCTGTTAAGGTGGGTTGGGGCTGTATCATGAAGGCAATGAATGCCATGTTCATGAGTATGAACTTTATCACTGGGCTGAAGTGGGTATGACTTTTTTTGTTTACAGGGAAGTGGTATTATCAAATGCATTTTTAGAATATCCCTTTAGGTTCATTATTGAAAGTTGACTAGACTAGAGAGACTGAGGTAGGGAGACCAGATAGGATACTGCTGATAAGAAGGATCTAAATTAGAATACCAGCAGCAAAGAGAGATAGATTCAAGAGATATTGAAGAGGGAGAATGGGCAGTGCTTAGATATGGAGGTGCGAAGGAGTCCATGATGTTAGTGAGCAGACTCATTGAAATACTTTATACAAGAGGAATAACAAGTTTGGGGGTAAGATAATAGGGGTAAAGCACAGTGGTGAATAAAAGGATTCGGTGCCTTCTCAGAAGAGGGTTTAGACATTATACAGTAGACAAATGAGCTCTGGAATGAGATGGATGCAAATTGCTGCACTGTTGTTTAGAAGTAATGTGGATTGGGCAAAATACTTTCCCTCTGAGCATCCAAGGACTTCACTATAAAATAGATCTCAATTTACCAGCCTCAAATGGGAGGTGATAAGAATTAAAGGAGTATAAATTCATGTCTACTTATGATGGAAAGAATTAAAAAGATAACAAGATATGGAAACTGTCTATTAAAGGATGAATGAATACAGAAAATGTGATATATATATATGTTCACATATGTGAATACTATTCAGCCTTAAAAAAGAAAGATATCCTGGGGCTCCTGGATGGCTCAGTCGGTTCAGCATCCGACTTCAGCTTAGGTCATGATCTCGTAATTTGTGAGTTTGAGCCCCGCATCTGGCTCTGTGCTGACAGCTGAGAGCCTGTAGCCTGCTTTGGATTCTGTGTCTCCTTCTCTCTCTGCCCCTCCCCCACTTGTTCTCTGTCTATCAAAAAAATAAAATAAAATAAAGATATCCTGCCATTTGCAATGATATGGATAAACCTGGAAGATATTATGCTAAAGGGAATAAGGCAGACACAAAGAAAAAAACTGCATGATCTCATTTATATGTAGAATCTAAAAAAGTCAAACATACAGAATTGCATTGAGCCTGTAGATATCTATGGGTAGTATGGACATTTTAACAATATTAATGTTTCTAATACATAAACACAAAATATCTTTCCACTTATTTGTGTCTTCTTCAATTTATTTATCAATGTCTTCTAATTTTCAGTGCATAGGTCTTCAACTCCTTGGTTTAATTTTTTAATTAAGTATTTTTTGAGGCTACTGTAAATGGGAAGGTTTTTAAAATTTCTTGTTACTGAGTTTTAGGACTTCCTTATATATTTTGGATATTAACCCCTTAACAGATATATGGTTTGCAAATATCATCTATTAGGTAGGTTCTCTTCATTCTGTTGTTTTCTTTGCTGTGCATAAGCTTACACAGGTCTTCAACTCCTTGGTTAAACTTTTTCCTAAATTTTTTTGATGCTATTGTAAATGGGATGCTTTTCTTAATTCCTTTTTACTTTTTTCTTTTTGGATAGTTCATTGTTAGTATGCAACATAAGTGAATTTTGTATACTGATTTTGTATGCTGCACTTTACTGAATTTTCTTATTAGTTCTAACAATCTTTTGGTGGAGTGTTTAGACTTTTTTTCTATATAAAATCATATCATCCAGGGGTGCTTGGGTGGCTCAGTCAGTTAAGCGACTGACTTCAGCTCAAGTCATGATCTCACAGTTTGTGGGTTTGAGCCCTGCATCAGGCTCTGTGCTGACAGCTCAGATCCTGGAGCCTGCTTTGGATTCTGTGTCTCCCTCTCTCTCTGCCCCTCCCCAACTTGTGCTCTGTCTCTCTCTCTCTCTCTCTCTCTCTCTCTCTGTCTCTCTGTCTCTCTCTCTCTCTCTCTCAAAAATAAATAAACATTAAAATAAAATTTAAAATCATATCATCTACAGATAATTTTACTTCTTCCTTTCTTATTCGGACACTTATATTTTTTCTTTTTCTCGACTAACTTCTCTGGCTAGAACTACAAGTATTATGCTGAATAAAAGTGGACACAGTAGACATCCTTGTTCCTGATCTTAGAAGAAAAGCTTCCAGCTTTTCAACTTTGAATATAATGTTAGCTGTGGGTTTGTCATATATGGCCTTTTTGATATTGAAGTACATTCTTTCTACACCTAATTTTTTGACAATTGTTGTCATGAAATAATATTGATGAATATGCTTTTTCTGGATATATTGAAATTATCATATAATTTTTATCCTTCGTTCTATCAATGTGATGTCTCACATTTATTGTTTGTTATGTAGAACTGTCCTTGTATCCATCCTAGGGATAAATCTCCATTGACCATGGTGTAAGATCCTTTTAATCTGTTGCTGAATTCAGTTTTCTAGTATTAATGTTGAGGATTTTTGCATCTATGTTCATCAGGGTTACTGACCTACAGTTTTCCTGTTTCATATTGTCCTCATTTGGTTTTGGTATCAAGGTAATGCTGACCTCATAAAAAAAGATATGATTATTCCCTCTTCTTAAAGTTTTTGTAATGGTTTAAGAAGGATTGGTATTAATTCTTCATTAATGTTTGGTAGCATTTTCCAGTGAAGACATTTGACTGTGAAACTTTTCTTGGTTGGGAGGTTTTTGATTGTTGATTTAATTTTCTTACTCATTATTGGTCCGGTCAGATTTCTTATTTCTTCATACTTCAGCCTTGGTAGGTTGTATGTTTCTAGAAGTTTAGCCATTTCTTCTAGGTTATCCAATTTGTTGGCATTTAATTATTCACAGGTATCTCTTTAAGATTCTGTAGATTTCTGTGGTATCAGTTATAATGACTCCTCTTTTATTTATAATTTTATTTGAGCCTTCTCTTTTTTCTTAGTCTAAATAAATGTCAATTTTGTTTATCTTGTAAAAAACACTTAATTTCTTTGAATTATTTTTCTATTTTTTTCTGGTCTTTATTCCCTTTATTTTCACTGTGATATTTACTTTTCCCTTTCTTCTGCCACCTTTGGTCTTATTTTGTTCTTTTTTCTAGTTCCTTGAAATTTAAAGCTATGTTGTTTATGTGATCTTTCTTTTTTCTTAATGTAGGCATTTGACACTATAAACTTCCTTCCTAGAACAGCTTTTACTTTATCCCATAAGCTTTTGTATATGTATTTCTATTTTTATTTGTCTCATGATAATTTTTGTATTCCAATCTGATTTATTCTTTAATTGGTTTCCAAATATTTGTAATTTTATTCTATTTTTCCCCAGTTATTTATTTCTAGTTTCATACCATTTTGGTCAGAAAAGATACGTGGTACAACTTCAACCTTCTTAAATTTGTTAGGCTTTGTTTTGTGGCCCAACATATAATCTATCCTGGAGAATGTTCTGTGTGTGCTTTAAAAATGTGTATTCTTCTGTTGTTGAGTGGAATGTTTGGCATAGGTCTTTTAGGTCCATGTGGTCTATATTGTTGTTCAAGTCAACTATTTCCTTATTTTCCATATGAATGAGCATTTTTAAAAGTAAGTTATTAAAATCCCCTACTGTTATTTTATTGTTCTATTTCCCTCTTTATTTCTGTTAATATTTGCTTTGCATTGGATATTGTGTACATGTGTATTTACAATAGCTATATCCTTTGATAAATGACATAATAATTACTATAAAATGACCATTTTTTCTCTTGTGACAGTTTTTGACATATATAGTTCATTTTTCCTTATATATAGGTATTGTCATTCTTACTCTTTTGTGATTATCACTTACATAGAATACCATTTCTAGTCCTTCACTTTTAGCCTATTTGTGTTCCTAATGCTAAAGTGAACCTTTTGTGGCCAAAATAGAGTCGAATCTTATTTTTTAATCTACTCGGACACTGTGTCTTTAATTGGAGAATGTAATCTGTTTCCATTTAAAGTAACTACAGGCATAGCAGATATATTGCAGGTTTGGTTCCAGACCACTGAAATAAAGTGAATATTACAAGTAAAGCAAGTCAAATAAATATTTTGTTTCTCAGTACATAGAGAAGCTATGTTCATACTACACTACATTATATGCAATATACATATACATATGCACTACATTATGTGCAGTGGCATTATGTCTAAAAAGACAATGTCCATACCTTAATTTAAAAATATTTTATTGAAGTGACTCACTGAGTAGAAGGGAAAGACCATAAATAAAAGTATGAAAAATAAGTATATCGGTAAAAATCAGTCAAGGGATTCACAAAATAATATGATGTAAAATATGATACCAGATACCTAAAATGTTGGGAGGAGAGGAGTAAAGAATGGGTTCAAACTTAAGTGATGATCAAGTTCATATAGACTGCTATATGCAGAAGAGGTTATATATACAAACGTAAGGTAAACATATATCAAAAACCACTAATAACTATGCACACAATAAAGAGAAGTGAATCCAAGTATATCACTAAAGGAAACCATGAAAGAGCAAAAGAAGAATGGATCAGAGAAATAACTCCAAAACAAGTTATAAAATGGCACTAAATACGTGTCTATCAATAATTACTTTGAATGTAAATAGACTAAATGCTCCAATCAAAAGAAATGAGGTAGAAAAATGGATTAAAAAAACCAAGACCCATCTATATGCTGCCTACAAGAAATTCATTTCATACCTAAAGACATCTGTAGATTGAAAATGAGGGGATAGAGAAATATTTATCACTAAAATAGATGTCAAAAGGAAGCCATAGTAGCAGTACTTATATCAGACAAAATAGACTTTAAAAAAGACTGTAACAAGAGACAAACAAGGACACTAAATAATAATAAAGGGGACCATCCAACAAGAGGATATAACAATTATAAATATGCACCCAACATGAGAGGGACCAAATACATAAAACAGTTAACAACAAAGGAACAAATCAATAGTATTACAATAATAGTAGGGGACTTTAAAACCACACTTATATCACTGGACCGATTATCCAATTAGAAAATCAACAAAGAAATCGTGGCTTTGAATGACACAGTGAATGAGATGGACATAACAGATATATTCAGAACATTCCACATAAATAAAATACCAGAATACACATTCTTTTCAAGTGAACATGGGACATTCTTCAGAATAAATCACATATTTTGCCTAGTGCATATAGAACATTCTCCAGAATAGATCACATATTATGCCACAAAACAAGTCTCAACAAATTAAAAACGATTTAAGTCATACGATGTAGCTTTTCTGACAATGCTATGAAATTAAAACTCAAAAGAGAAAATCTGGAAAGAGCACAAATACATGGAGGTTAAATAATATACTACTAATTAATAAATGGGTCAACCAATAGATCAAAAAAGAAATAAAAAATTACATGGAAACAAATGAAAATGAAACACAACAGTCCAAAAATCATTGGGATGTAGCAAAAGCAGTTCTAAGAGGGAAGTTTAGTGCAATACAGGCCTGTCTCTAAAAGAAAAATACTCAAATAAACACCCTAACTCTACATATAAAGGGGCTAGAAAAAGAGGAAATAAAACCAAAACCCTAGCAGAAAGAAGGAAACAAAGATTAGAGCAGATACAAATGATATAGAAAAAAAAAAAAACTAAAAAAAACCCTATAGAACAGATCAATGGTTCTTTGAAAAGAAAAACAAAAATTGGTGAACCTTTTGCCATACTCATCAGAAAAAAAAGAGAGAGAGAGAGAGAAAGGACTCAAATAAATAAAACAATAAATGATGGAGGAGAAAGAACCACCAACACCACAGAAATACCAACAAATGTCAGAGAATATTATGAGAAACTACATGCCAACAAATTGAACAACCTAGAGGAAATGGATAAATTCCTAGAAACATATAACCTACCAAAGCTGGATCAGGAAGAAACAGAAAACTGGAAGAGACCCATAACAAGCAAAGAAATTGAATCAGTAATAATAATAGTAATAATAATAATAATAATAACCTCCCCCAAAACAGAAGTCCAGGACAAGACAACATTTAAAGAAGAGTTAATACCTATTCTTCAAATATTCCAAAAAATAGAAAAGGAAGGTAAACTTCCAAATTCATTCTATGAAGCCAGCATTACCATGGTACCAAAACCAGATAAAGACAGCACAAAAAAGAGAACTACAAACTGATATCTCTGTTGAACATAAATGCAAACATTCTCAACAAAATACTAGCAAACTGAATCCAACAATACATTTAAATAATCATTGACCACTATCAAGGGGGATTTATTCCAAGGATGGTTCAATGGTTCAATATTAGCAAATTAATCAATGTGATACATCACATCAATAGAGGAAAGAACAAAAATCACATGATCATTTCAAAAGATGCAGAAAAAAAAAAACATCTGACAAACTACACACCCATTTGTGAAAACAACAACAACAACAAACCTCAACAAAGTAGGTCTAAAGGGAACAAACCTCAACATAAAGTTCTCATATGAAAAACTCACAGTGAATATCACACTCAATGGAGGGGGAACTGAGAGAAATTTTCTCCTAAGATCACGAACAAGACAAGGATCTCCATTCTCACAAATTTTATTTAACATAGTACTAGAAGTCCTAGCCATAGCAGTCAGATGAGAAAAATAAATAAGAGGCATTCAAATTGGTAAGAAGTAAAACTTGCACTATTTCAAGATGACATGATATTATATAGAGAAAAATCTGAAGACTCCACCAAAAAACTGCTAGAACTGATAAATAAATTTAGTAAAGTTGCAGGATACAAAATCAATGTTCAGAAAAGTTGATACATTTCCACATAATAATAATGAAGCAGCAGAAGGAAAAATTAAGAAAACAATCCCATTTAAAATTGCACCAAAAATAATAAAGTAGGTAGGAATAAACTTAGCAAAAGAGATGAAAGCCCTGTACTCTGAAAACTGTAAAATACTGATTAAAGCACTGTTCTTTAGACGACACAAAGAAATGGAAAGACATTCCATGCTTAAGGACTGGAAGAATAAATATTGTTAAAATGTCTATACTACCCAAAACAATCTAGACATTTAATGCAATCCCTAACAAAACATCAGCGGTATTTCTCAAAGAACTGGAACAACCCTAAAATTTATATGGAATCACAAAAGACCCTGAATAGCAGCTACATCCAAAAGAATGAAACTGGACCAATTTCTTACACCATACACAAAAATAAACTCAGCATAGATTAAACACTTAATGTGAGACCTGAAATCCTAAAAATCCTAGAAGAGAGCACAGGTAGTAATTTATCTGACATTGGTCACAGCATCATTTTTGTAGATATGTCTCCTGAAACAAGGAAAACAAAAGCAAAAATAAACTATTGGGACTACATAAAAATAAAAGGTGCTGCACAGTGAAGGAAACAATCAGCAAAATTAAAAGGCAACCTGCTGAATGGGAGAAGATATTTGCAAATGACATATTCAAATAAGTGTTAGTATCCAAAATATATAAAGAACTAATACAATTCAACACCTAGAAAACAAATAATCTAATTAAAAATGGGCAGAGTAAATGAATAGACATTTCTTCAAAGAAGACATCCAGATGGCCAACAGACACATGAAAAGATGCTCAATATCACTCATCAGGAAAATGCAAATCAAAATTACAATGAGATATCATCTCAAACCTGTCAGAATGGCTAAAATTAAAAATAAAAGAAACAAGTATTGGCAAGGATGTTCAGAAAAAGGAAACCTCATTCACTGCAGGTGGGAATGCAAACTTGTACAGCCACTGTGGAAAACAGTATGGAGGATCCTCAAAAAGCTAAAAATAGAACTATCCTATGGTCCAGTAATCACACTACTGGGTATTTGTCCAAAGAATACAAAAACACTAATTCAAAGATACATGCACCCTTAAGTTTGTAGCAGCATTATTACAATAGCAAAATTGTGGAAGCAGCGTGTGTCCCTTGATAGATGCATGGACAAGGAAGATGTGGTATATATACACAATGGAATATTACTCAGCCATAAAAGAGAATGAAATTTTGCCATCTGCAATGATGTGGATAGAGCTAGAGAGTATTTTGCTAAGGGAAGTCGGAGTCAGTCTGAGAAAGAAAAATACTATATGATTTCACTCATTTGTGTAAGTTAAGAAACAAAACAATCCAGCAAAGGGAGGGGGGAGAGAGAGAAAGAGAGAGAGGTGCAGGCAAACCAAGCAACAGACTTTTAACTGTAGAGAATAAACTGTTACCAGAGGAGAGGTAGATGGGGGGATGGGTGGAAAAGGTGATTAGGATTAAGGAGTGCACTTGTGATGAGCACCAGGTGTTGTATATAAGTGTTGAATCACTATATTGTACACCTGAAACTAATATAACACTTTGTGTTAACTATTTTGGAATTTAAATAAAAACTTAATAAAAAATGCTTTATTGTTTAACAAATGTCAACCATCACGTGAGATTTCAGCAAGTCATAATCCTTATGCTGGAGGAGAGTCTGGGTTTATTGTTGATGGCTGCTGACTGATCAGGCTGGTGGTTGCTGAAGGTTGGGCTGGCTGTGGCAATTTGTTACTTTTTTTAACATAATTTATTGTCAAGTTAGCTAACATAAAGACTATACAGCATGTTATTGGCTTCCAGAGTAGGTTCCCATGATTCATCACTTACATACAACACCAAGTACTCATACCAACAAGTACCCTCCTCAAAGTCCACTGCCCATTCCCCTCTCCCCCGCACCCCCTCCATCAGTCGTCAGTTTGTTCTCTATATTTAAGAGTCTCTTATGTTTTGACTCACTCTCAGTTTGTAACTGTTTTTTTCCTTCCCTTCCCCCATGGTCTTCTGTTAAATTCCTCAAATTCCACATATGAGTGAGAACATATGATATCTGTCTTTCTCTGATTGACTTATTTCACGTAGCATAATACCCTCCAGTTCCATCCACGTTGTTGCAAGTGGCAAGATTTCATTCTTTTTCATTTCCAAGCAGTATTCCATTGTGTGTGTGTGTGTGTGTGTGTGTGTGTGTGTGTGTATACCATACTAATTTTATCCATTCATCAGTTGATGGACATTTGGGCCCTTTCCATAATTTGGCTATTGTTGATAGCACATTGGGGCACCTGTGCCCCTATGAATCAGCACTCCTGTATCCTTTAGATAAATTCCTAGTAGTGCTGGGTCATACAGTAATTCTATATTTAATTTTTACTATTTATTTTTACTATTTATTTTTAATACTCTGAGGAACCTCCATACTGTTTTCCAGAGTAGTTGCACCAGTTTGCATTCGTACCAATAGTGTAAGAGAGTTCCCCTTTCTCCACCTCCTTGCGAACATTTTTTGTTTCATGTGTTCTTAATTTTAGCCATTCTGAGTAAGTGTGAGGTGATATATTTCATTGTAGTTTTGATTTATATTTCCCTGATGATGAGTGACATTGAACATCTTTTCATGTGTCTGTTAGCCATCTGGATGTCTTCTTTGGAAAAGTATCTGTTCATGTCTTCTGGCCATTTCTTCACTGGATTATTTGTTTTGTGGGTGTTGAGCTTGGTAAGTTTGTTATAGATTTTGGATACTCACCCTGTATACAATATGTTACTTGCAAATATCTTATCCCATTCCATTGGTTGCCTTTTAGTTTTGTTGTTTCCTCTGCTGTACAGCTTTGTATCCTGATGAGGTCCCAATAGTTCATTTTTGCTTTTAATTCCCTTGCCTTTGGAGACATGTCAAATAAGAAGCTGCTGTGGCTGGGACAAAGAGGTTGTTGCCTCCTTTCTCCTCTAGGATTTTGTGTTTTCCTGTCTCACATTTCGGTCTTTCATCCGTTTTGAGTTTATTCTTGTTTATGGTGTAAGAAGGTTGTCCAACTTCATTCTTCTGCATCTGCTGTCCCATTCTCCCAGCACCACTTGCTAAGGAGACTCTTTTCCATTGGATATTCTTTCCTGCTTTGTCAAAGATTAGTTGGCCATACATTTGTGGGTCCAATTTTGGGTTATCTATTCTGTTATATTGGTCTATGAGTCTGTTTTTGTGCCCATACCATACTGTCTTGATGATTACGTCCTTGTAGTACAGGCTAAAGTCCAGGATTTTGATGCCTCCAGCTTTGGTTTCTTTTTCAACATTAATTTGGTTATTTGCGGGGTTTTTTTTTTTTTTTTGGTGGTTCCATACAAATTTTAGGATTGTTTGTTTTAGTTATGAAAAGAATGCTGGTGTTATTTTGATTGTGATTGCATTGAATGTGTATATTGCTTTGGGTAGTATTGATATTTTAACAAAATTTGTTCTTCCAATCCATGAATGTAGAATGTTTTTCCATTTCTTTGTGTCTTTTTCAATTTCTTTCATAAGTTTTTCTATAAATTCCAGGATACAAATCTTTTACCTCTTTGGTTAGGTTTATTCCTACATATTTTATGGTCCTTAGTGCAGTTGTAAATGGAATCAATTCCTTGATATTTCTTTCTGTTGCTTCCTTATTGGTGTATAGAAATGCAACAAATTTCTGTACATTGATTTTATATCCTGCAACTTTGCTGAATCCATGTATCAGTTCTAGTAGTTTTTTTGGTGGAGTCTTTTGAGTTTCCAATGAAGAGTATCATGTCATCTGCAAAAAGTGAAAGTTTGACTTCTTCTTTGACAATTTTGATGCTTTTTATTTCATTTTGTTGTCTGACTGCTGAGGGTAAGACTTCCAACACTATGTTAAACAACAATAGTGAGAGTGGACATCTCTGTCATGTTCCTGATCTCCGGGGGAAAGCTCTCAGTTTTTCCCCATTGAGGATGATATTAGTGGTGGGACTGTCACATATGGCTTTTATGATATTAAGGTATGTTCCTTCTATCCCGACTTTCTCAAGGTTTTTTTTTTTTTAATCAAGGATGCTGTATTTTGTCAAATGCTTTTTATTGCATCTATTGACAGGATGTTTATCTTTTCTTCTATTAATGTGATGCATCACATTGATTGATTTGCAGATATTGAACCAGCCCTGCAGCCCAGGAATGAATCCCACATGACCATGGTGAATAATTCTCTTAATATACTGTTGAATTCGATTTGCTACTATCTTCTTGTGAATTTCTGCATCCATGTTCATCAGGGATATTGGCCTGTAATTCTCCTTTTTAGTGGGGTCTTTGCTTTTGGGAATCAAGATAATGCTGGCTTCATAAAACGGGTCTGGAAGCTTTCCTTCCATTTCAAGTTTTTGGAACAGCATGAGAAGAACAGGTATTAACTCTGCTTCAAATGTCTGATAGAATTCCCCTAGGAAGCCATCTGGCCCAGAACTCTTATTTGTTGGGAGACTTGATAACTGATTCAATTTTTTTGCTGGTTATGGATTTATTCAAATTTTCTATTTCTTCCCGTTTGAATTTTGTTAGTGTGTGGGTGTCAACGAATTTGTCCATTTCTTCCAGATTGTCCAGTTTATTGGAATGTAATTTTTCATAGTATTCTCTAATATTTGTTTGTATTTTTGTGGTGTTGGTTGTGATCTCTCCCCTTTCATTAGTGATTTTACCTATTTGGGTTCTCTCTCTTTTCTTTTTGAGAAATCGGGCTAGGGGTTTATCAATTTTGTTTATTCTTTCAAAAAACACTTATTAGATTCATTGATATGTTCTACTGTTTTTCTGAATTCTATATTGTTTCTTTCTGCTCTAATCTTTATTATTTCTCTTCTTCTGCTGGCTTTGGGGTTTCCTTGCTGCTCTGCTTCTAGTTCTTTAGGTGTAAGGTTAGGTTCTGTATCCAAATACAGATTTTTATTGCTTCTTGAGATAGATCCGGATTGTAATGTATTTTATTCATAAAATGGCCTTTGCTGCATCCCAAAGTGTTTGGATTGTCATATTTTCATTTTTATTTGCTTCACTATATATTTTTAATTTCTTCTTTAATTTCCTGGTTCACCCATTCATTCTTTAATAGGGTGCTCGTTAACTTCCATGAATTTGGAGGCTTCCCAAATTTTTTTCTTGTGGTTGATTTCATGTTTCATAGTGTTGTGATGTTAAAATATGCATGGTATGATCTCAATCCTCTTATATTTTGTGACCCAGTATGTGATCTATTTTGGAGACTGTTCAATGTGCACTCAAGAAGAATGTATATTCTGCTGCTTTGGGATGAAAAGTTCTGAATATATGTCAAGTCCATGTGGTCCAGTGTATCATTCAAGGCCATTGTTTCTTTATTGATTTCCTGCCATATGACCTGTCCATTGTTGTAAGTGGAGTATTAAAGTCACCTACAATTACAGTATTATTATCAATAAGTTTGCTTAGGATTGTGATTGACATATATTTGGGCTTAAAAGTTGGGGGCATAAACATTTACAGTTATTAGCTCTTATTGATGGATAGACCCCTTAATTATGATATAAGGCCCTTCTTCATCTCTTGTAACAGTCTTTAATTTAAAGACTAGTTTGTCTGATATAAGTATGGCCATCCTGGCTTTCTTTTGACATCCATTAGCAAGACAGATTGTTTTCCATCCCCTCACCTTCAATCTGCAGGTGTCCTCAAGTCTATAATGAGTCTCTTGTAGACTGGCTGTGGGAATTTCCCAAAATAAGACAATCATGAAATTTGCTGCATTGATTGACATTTCCTTTCACAAACCATTTCTCTTTAACATGCAATGCTCTTTGATGGCATTTTACCCACAGTAGAGCTTATTTTTTCCTGCTAAACATGGAGTTTATTGGTATTGTTTGGTATAACTTTATCCCAATCCAGGCGTGTTAACAATCCTTTAAAAATCATGCTACATTACTTTGGAGGAAGATACCTCCAGCTTAACGTGTTTAGTGTCAGATAATTGTAATCTTTTAAAACATTTTTCACTGCCTCTGATTTT
Organism: Panthera uncia; assembly: GCF_023721935.1. Lineage (NCBI taxonomy): Eukaryota > Metazoa > Chordata > Mammalia > Carnivora > Felidae > Panthera > Panthera uncia. Next base: position 52,093,808 of record NC_064817.1, read on the forward strand.
TAACACAGTGAGCATCAGTCTAATGTCAATGTGAATGCACATTAACCAGGTAATGGCTTTCTAAAGTGATTCCTTCACAGATAGCAAATGGCATAGTCCTGGAACTGTGTATGAGAGGCAAAAGGGAAGCTGCGCGTGCTGCCAATACTTTATGGATTATCTCCCTCTTGTAAGTAGTGTCCACTCTTTTTTTTATTAAAAATTTTTAATGTGTATTTATTTGTGACAGAGAGAGAGACAGAGCATGAGCGTGGGAGGGGTAGAGAGAGAGGGAGACACAGAATCCGAAGCAGGCTACAGGCTTTGAGCTGTTAGCACAGAGCCCGATGTGGGGCTTGAACTCACAGACCGTGAGATCATGACCTGAGCCGAAGTCAGACACCCAACCGACTGAGCCACCCAGGCACCCCAAGCAGTGTCCACTCTTTGATTAACAATTGCAAATGACCCAACTGGAGAGAACACTCAAGAGAATAAGCAAAGAGAACTGGAAAGCTATGAAAATGCAATGCCTGGCTGAGCCCTGAGGGGCATCCTAGGTTGGATGTGTTGATCACAATGACCATGATATCGTTGTACAGAGGCTGACATGGACACCAGGAAGGGGGGACATTGAAGGCAGATGAGAAATGGATGTGACTGCATCCTAGAAACCTCCCAAAACACACTTTGGGTGTTGGTGGGGTTATTTTGTGTGAAACTTGATATCAATCTGTCTCACACTGAGCTAAGGAAATAAGTATAACAGGGAGTTTTCCTGTTTCTTGATTTCTCCTATATCTGGGTTTACAGTTAGGTGGAAGACAACTTTAAAGTGAACACGGTAAGCTTCCTTATGGTGGTGGTATTCAGAAAGGAAGAATGAAAGAATAAGCTGGCCTGAAACAGTGCATGCTAACATGGTCAGGAGAACTTAGAACCCATGTGAGCCTTTTTTACCCAGGGAATGAATGTATTCCTGCTACTTTTCTCTGTTTCATAAACTTTCCTGTGGCTTTGGCTCACCACTTTTACATAAAACAATATTGCAGGAGTTGCACAGGCAAACTAATTGCACATTCAGTTTATTACCATATGCAAGTACTGTGCCAATACATTTATGTGGTAAGTAGGAGGCTGAGAATATCCCAAAAGCCCAGGCAGCCATTGGCTGCCAGGTAAGACAATCTCTCAAGGAACTCAGCAGCAATCATGCTCAGTAAGGGCCACTCACTTATTCAAGACTTCTTGATTGGATCCAATATGTGGAGGGCACCAAAGAAGTCAATCTATCCTTCTAGTTGACACTCTTCTAGTTAATACAGTTCATGATTTTCAACTTGTGTCCCCCTGTCAGATACTTTATTTAACATTAATGGTGACATTATTTTGCAGACATTCACTTAGCATCTCTTTTAGTATGTGTGATCTGAAGGCTATTATGTTTCTGGGTCAGAGAGCCTGAGTTGAGGCTCTGGGGATTCAAGAACTGGGTTCCACAGCTCGTCTTCTTCTCTGGGGCCGTAGATCAGGGCATACCATTGAAAGACAGTCCATCTTCCAACACACCTGCATGCAGGCCACTGACTTCATAGCCATTGTCGGTGGCAGAGACATCAGGTGGCAAATCCAATTTGGCGTAGGTAAGTCAGGTGGACTCACACTCCCTGGTCCAGCTCTTGTAGTAACAGGACTTGCTGGCATTGGCCCAACTCCTACCACAGTTTATGCTCCCATGCTGTGGGATGTCACAGTGCGCCCTGTGACTGGAGGGCTCAAGGCTCCAAAGGTGCTTAGCCCCTGTGGTGCATCCCAGGCCCCCAATCAGGTAGCAGTGGCTGTGACTTCAGGTTCCTGTGCCCACCTGTGCAACATTCAGGCACCCAGCTCCTCCTGCACTTGCTGCACCCCCCACAGTAGAAGTTCCTTCAAAATTGGATTCAATCCTCTCAAACATTGTCACTGCTTTATCAACTAAGTTTATTGATATTCAAAATCCTTTGTTGTCATTTAAAAATCTTTACAGCATCTTCACCAGGAATAGATTATCAAGAAACCACTTTCTTTGCTCATCCATAAGAAGCAACTCCTCATCTATTGAAGTTTTTCTTTAAAAAAAAGTTATAATTTTTTATTTATTTTTGAGAGAGAAAGACAGAGTATGAGCAGGGGAGGGGCTGAAACAGAGGGAGACACAGAATCTGAAGAAGGCTCCAGGCTCTGAGCTGTTAACACAGAGCCTGATGCAGGGCTCAAACTTGTGAACCAAGAGATCATGACCTGAGCCAAAGTCAGATGCTTAACTGACTGAGCCATACAGGTGCCCCTCATCTGTTGAAGTTTTATTGTGAAATTGCAGCAATTCAGTCACTTCCAATTATAGTTCTCTTACTATCTCCACCACATCTGCAGTTACTTCCTCCACTGAAATGTTGAACCCTTCAATGTCATCCATGAGGGTTGGAATCAACTTCTTCAAAACTCCTGTTAATGTTGATTTTATGGCCTCTTCCCATGACCAAAAATGTTCTTAATGGCATCTATAACGGTGTTTTCTTTCCAGAAAGTTTTCAATTTACTTTGCCCAGGTCCATCAGAAGAATCACTGTGTATGACAGCTATAGCATTACAAATGTAGATCTTAAAGAATAAGACTTGAAAGTTAGTATTACTCCTTGATCCAAGGGCTATAGAATGGATGTCATGTTAGCAGGCATGAAAACAACATAAATCTTATTGTACATCTCTAACATACACAGCTTTTGGGTGACCACTGGATACTGACAATGAGCAGTAGTATCTTGATAGTATTCTTTTTCTCAGTGTATGTCTCAATAGTGGGCTTAAAATACTCAGTAAACCATCTGTTTATAAAAACAGATGTGCTGTCATCCAGACTTTGTTGTTCCATTTATAGTGCACAGGCAGAGTAGATTTAGTGTAATACTGAAGACTGCCTTAGGATTTTTGGAATTGTAAATGAGCATTGGTCTCAACCTAATGGCACCAGCTACATTAGCCCATAACAAGAGTGAGCTTATCTTTTGAAGCCAAGCATTGATTTCTTCTCATCTAGCTATGCTACATGGCATCTCCTTCCAATATAAGGTTGTTTCATCTACACTGAAAATCTGTTGTTCAGTGTTGCCACCTTCACTAATTATCTTACCTAGATCTGGATGACTTGATGCAACTTCTACATCAGCGCTTGCTGCTTCACCTTCCTCTTTTCTGTTATGGCAAAGGCTTCTTTCTTTAAACCTCATGAACCAAAGAATATCCAATGGAATAAAGACAGTCTCTTCAGCAAATGGGAAAACTGGACAGTGACATGCAGAAGAATGAATCTGGAACACTTTCTTACACCATACACAAAAATAAATTCAAAATGGATGAAAGACCTAAATGTAAGACAGGATGCCATGAAAATTCTTGAGGAGAAAACAGGCAAAAACCTTTTTGACCTTGACTGTAGCAACTTCTTACTCAACACGTCTCCAGAGGCAGGGAAAACAAAAGCAAAAATGAACTACTGGGACCTCATCAAAATAAAAAGCTTCTGCACAGTGAAGGAAACAATCAGCAAAACTAAAAGGCAAGTGACAGAATGGGAGAAGATATTTGCACATGATACATCAGATAAAGGGTTAGTATACAAAATCTATAAAGATCTTATCAAACTCAACACCCAAAAAGCAAATAATCCAGTGAAGAAAGGGGCAAAAGACATGAATAGACACTTCTCCATAGAAGACATCCAGTTGGTCAACCAACACATGAAAAAATGCTCAACATCACTCATCATCAGGGAAATACAAATCAAAATCACAATGAGATACCACCTTACACCTGTCAGAATAGCTAACATGAACAACTCAGACAACAACAGATGTTGGCAAGGATGCAGAGAAAGAGGATCTCTTTTGCATTTTTGGTGGGAATGCAAGCTGGTGCAGCCACTCTGGAAAACAGTATGGAGGTTCCTCAAAAAACTAAAAATAGAACTACCCTATGACTCAGCAATTGCACTACTAGGTATTTATCCAAGGGATACAGGTGTGCTGTTTTGAAGGGACACTTGCATCCCAATGTTTATAACAGCACTAGCAACAATAGCCAAAGTATGGAAAGAGCCCAAATGTCCATCGATTTTTGAATGGATAAAGAAGATGTGGTATATATATACAATGAATATTACTTGGCAATCAAAAAGAATGAAATATTGCCATTTGCAACTACTTGGATGGAACTGGAGGGCATTATGCTAAGTGAAATTAGTCAGTCAGAGAAAGACAAAAATCATATGACTTCACTCATATGAAGACTTTAAGAGATGAAACAGATGAACATAAGGGAAGGGAAGTAAAAATAATGTAAAAACAGGGAAAGGGACAAAACATAAGAGACTCTTAAATATGGAGAACAAAATAGAGGGTTACTGGAGTGGTTGTGGGAGGGGGGATGGGCTAAATGGATAAGGAGAATTAAGGAATCTACTCCTGAAATCATTGTTACACTTTATGGTAACTAATTTCTATGTAAATTTAAAAATAAATAAATAAATAAATAAATAAAATTAAAAACAAAACAAAAAAAATCCTCATGAATGAACCTCTGATAGTTTCAAACTTTTCTTTTCACCTTCCTCGCTTCTCTCAGCCTTTATAGAATTGAAGAGAGAGTTAGGGCATTGCTCTTGATTAGGCTTTGGCTTAAGTGAATGTTGTGGCTATTCTGATCTTCTATACAAATGAATGAAACTGTCTTCATATCAGCAAGAAGGCTGTTTTGCCTTCTTATCATTCATGTATTCACTGGAGTAGCATTTTCTATTTCCTACGTTTTGTTTTGTTTTGTTTTTGCATTCAGAACATGGCTGTTTGGCACAAGAAGCCTAGCTTTCAGCCTATCTTAGCTTTCAACATGCTTTCCTCACTAAGCTTAATAATTTCTAGCTTTGATTTTAAATGAGAAATCTTCAACTCTTTCTTTCACTTAAATACTTGCAGGTTATTGTAGGGTTATTTAATTGGACTCATTTCAGTATTGCTGTGTCTCAGAGAAGAATGATGAGAGGAATAGATATGGGGGAATGGCCAGCTGATAAAGCAGTCAGAACACAACATTTATCAATTAAGCTTGCCATCTATATGAAAACTATTAATGGTGCCTCAAAACAAATACAATAGTAACATCAAAGATCACTGATCATATTTCACTGTAACAAATATGACAATAATTAAATAGTTCAAAATATCGCAAAAATTACCAAAATGTGATGCAGAGACATGAAGTGAGCAAATGCTGTTGGGAAAAATAATGATGCCAATAGAGTTGCTAAATACAGGGTTGCCACAAACCTTCTATTCATAAACAACAACAACAACAACAACAACAAAAACAACACAGTACTTGTGAAATGCAAATAAAGAGAAGCACAGTAAAATGAAGTATGCCTATAGTGGTAGTTAAGAACTTACTATTGGCATTTTGTTAATCGTTTCTCATTCCTTTGTATTCCATTTCTCCTGTTTGCTATCTTTCCTGGTGATTTTTTTGTAGTGTATACTTTGACTCCTTTCTCCTTATCTTTTGCGTATCTACTACAGATTTTGTATTTGTGAGTATCATAAAGTTTAAAACTTTGTACAGTTATAGCTGTTGATTTAATCTAATAACAAAGTAACTTTGTTTACAAAATCTCTGCACTTGGATATAGAGAAGAAGAAGATGGAGGTGTAGGAGGACGGTGGGCTCACCTCATTCTGCTGACCACTTATATTCCACCCATATCTGCCTAGAAATAACCCAGAAAACCGTCAGAAGACTAGCAGAACAGACTCTCCGGAGCCAAGCATAGACAAGAGGCCCACAGAAGAGGGTGGGAAGGGCAGAGAGGCATGTGTGCTACACGGACTGGTGGGAGGATAGCCAGGGTGGTGGAGGGGCAGCCTGCCCAGCAAGGCGGAATCCCTGAGTCTAGCTTGCAAAAGTGGAGGGGCCAGACTCCGGGAGTTCTGACAGCCAGTGGGACTTAACACCCGGAATGTTATAAGTCAACAGCCCTGCTCAGAGAGCGGGAGGGCAAGAGGACACCAGGAAAGAGAGGTGTTGAGCCCTGGAAGACAGAGATCAGCTCAGCGGGGAACAAAGGCGCTGGCCAGCACCATCTCCCTCTCCCACCCCCCAACCTAAATCCCAAAGGGAACCAGTTCCCATCACCAAATGTGCTTGCACCTTGCAAACACCCAATTCTGTGCTTCTGTGGATCCATCCCTCTGACGAGTCTACCTGCCTCCCTCCCGGTGTTGCAGGGCGCCTCCCTCAGGAGACCACTGAACACAAAGCAAGCTAAGCCTGAGCCTCCCGCCCCTGTGCACCTTGTGGATCCACTCCAGCTAATACACCAGATCCCATCAGAGCAGCAACACAAGCCTGGCAGTGTGCAAGTAGCCCAGACAGGGGCCACACCACTCCACTATGAGCCCTACCTCTGGAAGAGGGGAAGATAAGTCTAATCACACCAGTCTGATTGTGGCCCCAGCGGTGGGCAGGGGGAAGACATCAGGTCTGACTGTGGCCCCGCCCACCAACACAACTTACAGGAGACAGCACAGGGGAAGTGCCCTGCAGTTCCCCGCCACCCCAGGGATTGTCCAAAATGAAGAAATGGAAGAATTCTCCTCAAAAGAAACTCAAGGAAGTAGTGACAACTAACGAATTGATCAAAACTGAAGCAAGCAATATAACGGAACAAGAATTTAGAAAAATAGTCATAAAATTAACCGCTGGGCTTGAAAAAAGTATAGAGGACAGCAGAGAATCTATTGCTACAGAGATCAATGGACTCAGAAATAGTCATGAGGAGCTAAAAATATGCTATAAATAAGGTGCAAAATAAAATGGAGGCAACCACAGCCAGGATTGAAGAGTCAGAGGAGAGAATAGGTGAATTAGAAGATAAAATTATGGAAATAGAGGACCTGAGAAAAAGAGAGATAAAAAATATCCAGGAGTATGAGGCGAGAGTTAGAGAACTAAATGATGCTTCAAACGGAACAATATCCGTATAATAGGAATTACAGAAGAAGAAGAGACAGAGAAAGGGGTTGGAGGTGTAGCTGAACAAATCATATCTGAGAACTTCCCTGATCTGTGGAAGGAAAAAGGCATTGAATTCCAAGAGGCACAGAGAAGTCCCTTCAGACATAACTTGAATCGATCTTATGCATGACATATAGTGAAACTGGTAAAATACAAGGATAAAGAGAAAATTCTGGAAGCAGCTAGGGATAAACAGGCTCTAACATATAAAGGGATACCGATAATACTCGTGGCAGACCTATCTACTGAAACTCAGCAGGCCAGAAAGGAATGGCAGGAAATCTTCAATGTGATGAACAGAAAAAAAATATGCAGCCGAGAATCCTTTATTCAGCAAGACTGTCATTTAGAATAGAAGGAGAGATAAAGGTCTTCCCAAACAAACGAAAACTGAAGGAATTCATCACCACTAAACCAGACCTACAAGAGATCCTAAGGGGGATTCTGTGAGTGAAATATTGCAAGGACCACAAAGTACCAGGGACATCACTACAAGCATGAAACCTACAGACATCACAGTGACTCTAAACCCATATCTTTCCATAATAACACTGAATGTAAATGGACTAAATGCTCCAACTAAAAGACATGGGGTATCAGAATGGATAAAAAAAAACAAAAACAAAAACAAAAACAAGACCCATCTATTTGCTTTCCACAAAAGACTCATTTTAGACCTGAGGACACCTTCATATTGAAAGTGAGGGGATGTAAAACTATCTATCATGCTACTAGAAGTCAAAAGAAAGCTGTAGTAGCCATACTTATAACAGACAAACTAGACTTTATATTAAAGGCTATAACAAGAAATGAAGAAGGGCATTATATAATAATTACAGTGTCTATCCATCAGGAAGAGCTAAAAATTATAAATGTCTATTCGCTGAATACGGGAGCCCCCAAATATATAAAACAATCACAAACATAAGCAACCTTATTGATAAGAATCCGGTAATTGCAGCGGAATTTAATACCCTACTTACAACAATGGATAGATCATCTAGACACAGGATCAATAAAGAAACCAGGGCCCTGAATGAAACATTGGATCAGATGGACTTGACAGATATATTTTGAACTCTGTATCCCAAAGCAACAGAATATACTTTCTTCTTCAGTGCACATGGAATATTCTCCAAGATAGATCACATACTGGGTCACAAAACAGCCCTTCATATGTATAAAAGAATTGGGATCATACCATGCACACTTTCAGACCACAATGCTATGAAGCTTGAAATCAACCACAGGAAAAAGTCTGGAAAACCTCCAAAAGCATGGAGGTTAAAGAATACACTGCAAAAGAATGAATGGGTCAACAAGGCAATTAGAGAAGAAATTTAAAAATATACAGAAACAAATGAAAATGAAAATACAACAATGCAAACATTTTCGATGCAGCAAAGGCAGTCTTAAGCGGAAAATACATTGCTATCCAGTCTTATCTCCAGAAGCAAGAAAAATCCTGCATACAAATGTAACAGCACACCTAAAGGAACTAGAAGCAGAAGAACAAAGACACCCCAAACCCAGCAGAAGAAGAGAAATAATAAAGATCAGAGTAGAAATTTAAAATATAGAATTTAAAAAAAAAAACAGTACAGCAGATCAATGAAACCAAGAGTTGGTTTTTTGAAAAAATATACAAAATTGATAAACCTCTAGCCAGGCTTCTCAAAAAGAAAAGGGAGATTACCCAAATAGGTAAAATCATGAATGAAAGTGGAATTATTACAACCAATCCCTCGGAAATGCAAGCAATTATCAGGGATTACTATGAAAAATTATATGCCAACAAACTGGACAACCTGGAAGAAGTGGACAAATTCCTAAGCACCCACACATTTCCAAAACTCAAACAGGAAGAAATAGAAAACCTGAACAGACCCATAACCAGCGAAGAAATTGAATCAGCTATCAAAAATCTCCTATCAAATAAGAGTCCAGGACCAGATGGCTTCCCAGGGGAATTCTACCAGACATTTAAAGCAGAGATAATCCTTGTCCTTCTCAAGCTGTTCCACAAAATAGAAAAGGAAGGAAAACTTCCAGACTCATTCTATGAAGCCAGCATTACTTTGATTCTGAAACCAGACAGAGACCCAGCAACAACAACAACAAAAAAACACAAATACAGGCCAATATCCCTGATGAATATGGATGCATAAATTCTCAACAAGACACTAGCAATTCGAATTCAACAGCATATAAAAAGAATTATTCACCATGATCAAGTGGGATTCAGTCCTGGGATGCAGGGCTGGTTCAACATTCACAAAAAAATCAATGTGATATATGACATTAATAAAAGGAAATAAAGGAACCATATGATCCTGTCAATTGATGCAGAAAAATCATTGGACAAAATTCAGCATCCTTTCTTAATAAAAACCCTCGAGAAAGTCAGGAGAGAAGGAACATACTTAAACATCATAAAAGCCATTTATGAAAAGCCCACAGCTAATATGATCCTCAATGGGGAAAAACTGAGAGCTTTCCCCCTGAGATCAGGAAAACGATACGGATGTCCACTCTCACCACTGGTGTTTAACATAGTGTTGGAAGTTCTAGCATCAGCAATCAGACAACAAAAGGAAATCAATGGCATCAACATTGGCAAAATGAAGTAAAGCTTTCACTTTTTGCAGATGACATGATATTATACATGGAACCCGAAAAACTCCACCAAAAATCTGCTACAACTGATACATGAATTCAACAAAGTCTCAGGATACAAAATCAATGTACAGAAATCAGTTGCATTTTTATACACTAATAATGAAGCAACAGAAAGACAAATAAAGAAACCGACCCATTCACAATTGCACCAAGAATCATACAATATCTAGGAATAAACCTAACCAAGATGTAAAAGATCTGTATGCTGAAAACTATAGAAAGCTTATGAAGGAAACTGAAGAAGATATAAAAAATGGAAAAACATATTCCATGCTCATAGATTGGAAGAGTAAATATTGTTAAAATGTCAATACTACCCAAAGCTATCTACACATTCAATGCAATCCCAATCAAAATTGCACCAGCATTCTTCTCAAAGCTAGAACAAGCAATCCTAATATTTGTATGGAACCACAAAAGACCCCGAATAGCCAAAGTAATTTTGTAGAAGAAGACCAAAGCAGGAAGCATCACAATCCCAGACTTTAGCCTCTACTACAAAGCTGTAATCATGAAGACAACATGGTATTGGCACAAAAACAGAAACATATACCAATGGAATAGAATAGGGACTCTAGAATTGGACCGACAAAAGTCTGGCCAACTTATCTTTGACAAAGCAGGAGACAATATCCAATGGAAAAGAGAAGTCTCTTTAACAAATGGTGCTGGGAGAACTGGACAGCAACATGAAGAAGGATGAAACTAGACCCCTTTTTTACACCACTCACAAAACTAAACCTAACATTGATAAAGACCTGATTGTGAGACAGTAAACCATCAAAACCCTAGAGGAGAAAGCAGGAAAAAACCTCTCTGACCTCAGCCGCAGCAATTTCTTACTTGACACATCCCCAAAGGCAAGGGAATTAAAAGCAAAAATGAACTATTAGGACCTCATGAAGATAAAAAGCTTCTGCACTGGAAAGAAAACAATCAACAAAACTAAAAGGCATCCAACAGAATGGGAAAAGATATTTGCAATTGATATATTGGACAAAGGGCTGGTATCCAAAATCTATCAAGAACTCATCAAACTCCACACCAAAAAACAAATAATCCAGTGAAGAAATGGGCAGAAGACATGAATAGACACTTCTCTAAAGAAGACATCCAGATGGCCAACAGGTACATGAAAAGATGCTCAAGGTCGCGCCTCATCAGGGAAATACAAATCAAAACCACACTGAAATACCACCTCACGCCAGTCAGAGTGGCTCAAATGAACAAATCAGGAAACTATAGATGCTGGCGAGGATGTGGAGAAATGGGAACCCTCTTGCACTGTTGGTGGGAATGCAAACTGGTGCAGCCTCTCTGGAAAACAGTGCAGGGGTTCCTAAAGAAATTAAAAATAGATCTACCCTATGACCCAGTAATAGCACTGCTAGTAATTTACCCAAGGGATACAGGAGTACTGATGCATAGGGGCATTTGTACCCCAATGTTTATAGCAGCACTCTCAACAATAGCCAAATTATGGAAAGAGCCTAAATGTTCATCAACGGATGAATGGATACAGAAATTGTGGTTTATATACACAATGGAATACTAGGCAGCAATGAGAAAGAATGAAATATGGCCTTTTGTAGCAACGTGGATGGAACTGGAGAGTGTGATGCTAAGTGAAATAAGCCATACAGAGAAAAACAGATACCATATGGTTTCACTCTTATGTGGATCCTGAGAAACTTAACAGAAGACCATGGAGGAGGGGAAGGGAAAAAAAAGTTTAGAGAGGGAGGGAGCCAAAACATAAGAGACTCTTAAAAACTGAGAACAAACTGAGTGTTGATGGGGGGTAGGAGGGAGGGGAAAGTGGGTGATGGGCATTGAGTAGGGCACCTGTTGGAATGAGCACTGGGTGTTGTATGGAAACCAATTTGACAATAAATTTCATATTAAAAAACAACAACAACAAACCAAAATCTCTGCACTTGACTACAGTTCAACTTCTTCTCCCTCTACATTTTATGTTATTGATGTCATACTTTATATCTTTTTAAATTTTGTATTTAGTAAAAATTACTAGAGCTCTATTCATTTTTAATACTTCTGTATTTTAACTTTTGTACTAGAGTTAAAAGTGATATACACGTTAAGGAAAATGTCAGAGAAAGACAAATACCATATGACTTCACTCGTGTGGAATTTAAGAAACAAAACAAGCAAAGGGAAAAAATTTAGAGACAGACAAATCAAGAAACATACTCTTAATTATAGAGAACAAACTGATGTTTACCAGAAGGGAATGGGGGATGGGTTAAATAGGTGATGGGGGTTAGGGATTGCACTTGTCACGATGAGCATGGAGTGATGTATGGAAGTATGGAATTACTATACTGTACATCAGAAACTAACATAACGCTGTATGTTAGCTAACTGGAAATAAAATAAAAACTTTTAAAAAGTGATTTACCCATCAGTATTATAGTATTAGAGTATTCTCAATCTGACTATATCTTCACTAATGAGTTTTATACTTTCATGTTTTCTTCTTGTTAGTGTTCACTTGTCTCAACTTGAATAATCTTTTTTTTAGCATTTCTTATAAATTAGGTCTAGTGGTGATGAACTCCCTTAACTTTTGTTTTTTTCTGGAAAAGTTTTCTCTCTCCTTCATTTCTGAAGGATTGTTTTGTCTGGTATATTATTCTTGGTTGGCAGGTTTTTAAAACTTCCTTTCAGTACTTTAAATATATCATCCCACTGTCTCCTGGCCTGCAAAGTTTGTGCTGAACAATTGCTCATATTATTATGGGAGTTTGTTTTTTATTTACTTATTTTTATTTCTATTTTTTTTTTTTAGAGAGAGGGAGAGAGACAGAGAGAGAGAGAGCAGGGGAGGGGTAGAGGGAGTGGGAGAGAGAATCTCAAGCGGACTCAACACTCAGTGCAGAGCCCAACATTGGGCTCAATCTCACGACTGTGAGATCATGACCTTAGCTAAAATGAAGAATCAGACACTTAACTGACTAAGCCACCCAGGCGCCCATGGGAGTTTCTTTATATGTGATGACTCATTTTTCTCTTGCAGTGTTCAAAGTTCTCTGTCTTGGAATTTTGAGAATTTTATTATAATCTATCTTGGTGAAAAATATGCTTAATCTATTTGGGTTTATTTGGGCTTTGATGATCTGGATGTTCATGTCCCTCTCTTATTTACAAAGTTTCTCTCATTATTTCTTTAAATAAGCTTTCTCTACACTTCTTTCTTTGCTCCTTCCAGGACTCCCATGATACATATATTCGTTTGTTAGACAATGTTCTATAAGTCTCAAGTTTTTTTTCACTTTTTTTCAATTATTTTTCTTTTTGTTCCTTGACTGGGTAATTTCAAGCGACCCATCTTTGAGCTCGATGATCCTTTCTTCTTCTTAGTGATAAAGCACTCTATTCAGTGCACTCATTTTTCAGCTCCAGGTTTTCCGTTTGTTTTTTTTTCCCCTACAGTTTCTATCACTTTCTTGAACTTCTTGTGTATTGTTTTCTTGATTTTATTTAGTGGTCAATCTGCATTGTCTTTTAGTTCACTAGGCATCTTACAGACAATTATTTGGAATTCTTTGTCTGACAGTTAATAGATCTCTACTTCTTTTGGGTGAGTTTCTGATGCTTTATTTTGCTCTTTTATTGGTGTCATTTCCCCTGGATATTCCTGATTCTTGTGTCTTGTGGTCTTGTGTTGGTGGTTGTCTATTTGAAGACATAGGCACATCTCCCTGTCATTACAGATGATTGGAAAGGAAAACCCTTTAGAGTCAGAGCAAACAGAGATTTTGGGTGGCCCAGCTGATGGGCTACACAGGTGGGATCAGTGCTGGAGTCCTTGGGTAGGCTGGTCTGGTGCCTGGATCAGTTGGCCAAACTTTCAGCCTGGATCTTCAGGGGCAAGCTTGCAGTCTGGGACCAGGGGGCTGGTCTGGCACTGGGGCAGACCTGTAGTGTGGATCTACAGGAGGCCTGCCTGGAGGCTGGGTCTGTGGTTGCATTCTGTAGGGTAGGGCTGCAGGGGCCATGCTGGGGCCACAGGGACATCCTGGTGCTGTGTTAGTCCTGAAGCTTGGGGTTGCAAGTAATAGCTGGGGCAGGACTAGAGCCTAGGTCTGTGGGCGCCACCCTGGAGATGGATCAATGGAAGATGGGTAATTGGGTTCACTGGGGTGGGTCTGCTGCTGGGGTTGTGAAGTCAGGTGTTCACTTTATTCTCCTTCACCCATGCAGAGGATGGCTATCTCTCTCTGTACTGTGCTGTGTGCGCTTGGGAGAGGGGTGATATGTCTAATATTAAAATGTCCTCCCTACCCTCTGCAATGCACTATTTCTTATTTCTGTGCTCCCCTCAGGTGTTGTAATCTCTCAGCTGGATTGTATAGTTCTTATGAAGGGATTTTCATGCATGAAAGTTTGCTCAAATTAATTTCACCATGGGGAAACAGCAAAGAAAACTCCTATTCAGTCAACTTGCTGAGATCACTCCTCCATGGAAACTAAACTTGAATTTAAAATCTGAGAGTATTCATGGGTGCTTGGCTAGTTTAGTCGGTTAAGCATACGACTTCAGTTTAGGTCCTGATCTCAACATTTATGAGTTCAAGCCCCGCATCACGTTCTCTACTGTCAGCGCAGAGCCTGCTTCAGTTCTGTCTTCCTTTTTCACTGCCCCTTGCCCACTCTCTCTCTCTCAAAAATAAAAATAAAACATTTTTTAAAAAATGTCAGAACATTCAGAACACACATTGTTTACCCATTTCAATGCACTGAGGTACATATCTTAGAACATTTTGGATCTTCCACTGTCCTCCTTAGGGATCATGGTATCTGGCTTTACATGTTCATCTCTGTCCTATCCACTAACGATTTCTCAGTGGCACAAATTTTGCAAACCTTGCTTTGCCTGGCTCAGGTACTAGAAAAAGTCTATATTTATATTGAGAAATATGGCTCCACTTCTGCTCTTCGATATACTTTTTGTGTCTAATCACTATTAAGAAGCTAAGGGTGTACCTCAGTACCGACCTTCACTTTCATCCACAGAAGAAGTATAAAAAACTGTTCTTTCTCGCAACAAGCGCTTTGAAATTGTGATTGGTTTGTGCCTTCTTGCTGTCACTCGAGGTGGAGGCACTGGAGGTGTAGCACTTTCTTCAGGTGGACCTGAATAGATCTGTAAAAGGAGGACATTTTCAGGAAACAATTAGAAAGACTGAATTTTTGTCTCCCTAATGCTAACTAGCAATTGATGCTCACTAGCATTACATCTAGAGTCCGCCATAGCAATTCTAATATGACTAAAGGAATTGGGGGGGGGGATTTTTAAGAATCACTCTAGGTACCAGCAAGTGTTTAGAGGCCTTCCTTCCTGTTTACCACATAGGACCTGGCACTTTACAATGTGGAGGAAACAATGCAGACAAGAACTGCAATATCAGTCCTGGATTTTTCACTTACTTCCTGAAAAACCGTAGGCAAATTACATCCAATCTCTAAGCTTTAGATTCCTTATCTGTAACATGGGAAGACCACCTACCTCACAGTGTGACAAAAATAAGGTGAAAAGGGCAGTCAAGGTACATTGTATGGGTAGGGGTAGGTTGTGGAGGGTTACTAAATGCACCAAATATTTCGGAAAGGATACCAAATAAACTGGTTAAAGTGTTTGCTTCAAGACAGGAATAATGAATGGCTGAGGAAAGGATGGAGGAAACCTATTTCTCACTCCTATATCATTTTGATCTTTTAAAATTTCATACCATGTATGCACTACTGTTCAAAAAGGAAAGGGGAAAACCAAAATGTCTTATATGATATAAAAAGTGCTGAACAAAAGAAGAGAAGCTATGATTACATTTTTATATAGTGTCTCATATGTATTTGAGAATCTTTCTTGTCTCTGAGGAGACTGAGCTTTTGGCCAGAGTGGACCCACTTTGGGAGGACACACGTGTGGTGAGGGAAGAAGGGGACCATTGAATAATGCAATAATGAAATCAACCCCAATGATTAGTGCAAAGAGAAATGTCAGAGCCCGACATTTCATCAGGCTGCATAGTCACAGAAATTAAATGATTGGGAACACAAACGCTGTGTAAAAGCTGGACAATGATAGAAAGCAGTGCAAGCACAATCAAAGGCACTACATGTCTCAACATTTCATGACATAGGAAAGAGAGAATATGGCATAGTAGCAAGCAGAGGAGTTTTGAGGCCATACAGTTTCACAATGATTAGTAATAATATTTTAAATAGCTACAATTTTGTGAGCATAGGTTTAGGTACTGTAGAGTTTCTTAAGAATATTCTTTGCTAGACCTATCCACAGAAACTTGGCAGGCCAGAAAGGAGTGGCAGGATATACTCAATGTGCTGAATCAGAAAAATATGCAGTCAAGAATTCTTCATCCAGCAAGGCTGTCATTCAAAATAGAAGGAGAGATTAAAAGTTTCCCAGACGAACAAAAATTAAAGGAGTTCATGACCATTAAACAAGCCCTGGAAGAAATTTTCAGGGGGACTCTCTGAGGGGGAAAAGATGAAAATAAATAAATAAATACCAAAAGCAACAAAAACTAGAAAGGACCAGAGAACAACACCAGAAATTCCAACTCTGCAAGCAATATAATGGAAATGAATCCATATCTTTCAGTACTCACTCTAAATGTCAATGGTCCAATCAAAAGACATAGGGTAACAGGATGGATAAGAAAACAAGATCCATCTGTATGTTGTTTATAAGAGACCCACTTTAGACCTAAAGGCACCTTCAGATTGAAAATAAGGGGATGGAGAACCATCTATCATGCTAATGGTCAACAAAAGAAAGCCGGAGTAGCCATACTTATAACAATATAGACTTTAAAATAAAGACTGCATCAAGAGATGCATAAGGGCATTACATCATAATCAAGGGTTCTATCCACCAAGAAGACCTAGCAATTGTAAACATTTATGCTCCAAATGTGGTAGCACCCAAATATATAAATCACTTAATCACAAACATAAAGAAACTTATTGATAATAATGCCATAATAGTAGGGGGACATCAACATCCCACTTACAGCAATGGATGGATCATCTAATCAGAAAATCAACAAGGAAAAAATGGCTTTGAATGACACACTGGACCAGATGGGCTTAACAGATATATTCAGAACATTTTATCCTAAAGCAGTGGAATATACATTCTTCTACAGTGCAATGGAACGTTTTCCAGAATAGACCAAATACTGGGACACAAAGCAGCCTTCAACAAGTACAAAAAGATCGAGATCATACTGTGCATGTTTTCAGACCACAATGCTATGAAACTCGAAATCAACCACAAGAAAAAATTTGGAAAGGCGACAAATATTTGAAGACTAAAGAACATCCTACTAAAGAATGAATGGGCTAACAAAGGAGTTAAAGAGGAAAGGAAAAGTACATGGAAGCCAGTGAAAATGATAACACCAGAGCCCAAAACCTCTAGGACACAGCAAACGCAGTCATAAGAGGGAAGTATATAGCACTCCAGGCCTTCCTAAAGAAGGAAGAAAGATCTCCGGTACACAACCTAACCTTACACCTTAAAGAGCTGGAAAAAGAACAGCAAATAACACCCAAAACCAGCAGAAGACAGGAAATAATAAAGATTAGAGCAGAAATTAATGCTATTGAAACAAACAAACAAACAAAAAAACAGTAGAACATATCAATGAAATGAGAAGCTGGTTCTTTGAAAGAATTAACAAAATTGATAAACCACTAGCCAGTTTTATCAAAAAGAAAAAGGAAAGGACCCAAATAAATAAAATGAGGAAGGAAAGAGGAGAGATAACAACCAACACAACAGAAATAAAAATGATAATAAGAGAATATTATGAGCATTGATACACCAATAAAATGGTCAATCTGGAAGAAATGGACAAATTCCTAGAAACATATAAACTACAAAAACTGAAACAGGAAGAAATAGAAGATTTGAATAGATCCATAACCTGTAAAAAAATAGAATTAGTAACAAAAATCTCCCAAAAAACATGAATCCAGGGCCATATGGCTTTCCAGGGGAATTGTACCAAACATTTAAGGAAGAGTGAATACCTATTCTCTTGAAGCTGTTCCAAAAAGTAGAAATGGAAGGAAAACTGCTAAACTCTTTCTATGAAGCCAGCATTACCTTGATGCCCAAACCAGACAAAGACCCCACTAAAAAGGAGAACTATAGATCAATTTCCCTGACGAACATGGATCCAAAAATCCTCAACAAGATAATAGCCAACTGGAACCAACAATACATTAAAAAATTATTCACCACGACCAAGTGGGATTTATACCTGGGATGCAGTGCTGCTTCAATACCTGCAAAACAATCAATGTGATTCATCACATCAATAAAAGAAAGGACAAGAACCATATGATCCTCTCAATAGATGCAGAGAAAGCATTTGACAAAATACAGCATCATTTCTTGATAAAATCCCTCAAGAATGTAGGAATATAAGGATCATACTTCAAGATCATAAAAGCCATATATGAAAGACCCACTGCTAATATCATCCTCAATGGGGAAAAGGTGAGAGCTATTCCCCAAAGGTCAGGAACAAGACAAGGATGTCCACTCTCACCACTGTTATTCAACATAGTATTGTGGAAGTCTTAGTCTCAGCCATCAGATAACACAAAGGAATAAAAGACATCCAAATTGGCCAGGAGGTGGTCAAACTTACACTCTTTGCAGATGACATGATACCCTACATGAAAAATCCAAAAGATTCCACCAAAAAACTGCTAGAACTGATTCATGAATCGGCAAAGTTGCAGGATATAAAGTGAATGCACAGTGATCAGTTGCATTCCTATACACCAACAATGAAGCAACAGAATGTGAAATCAAGGAATCGATCCCACTTACAATTACACTGAAAACCATAAAATACCTAGGAATAAATCTAACCAAAGAGGTGAAAAACCAATGTGCTGAAAACTATAGAAAGTTTATGAAAGAAATTGAAGAAGACACAAAAAAATGAAAAAGTATTCCATGCTCAAGATTGGAAGAACAAATAATGTTAAAATGTCAATACTACCCAAAGCATTCTACATATTCAATGCAATCCCTATCAAAATAACACCAATATTCTTCACAGAGCTACAAAAAACAATCCTAAAATTTGTATG
This sequence comes from Panthera uncia, assembly GCF_023721935.1. Lineage (NCBI taxonomy): Eukaryota > Metazoa > Chordata > Mammalia > Carnivora > Felidae > Panthera > Panthera uncia. Next base: position 52,112,729 of record NC_064817.1, read on the forward strand.
GAACCGGAAAAGACCCAGGATAGCCAAATCAATCTTGAAAAAAACCAAAGCAGGAGGCATCAGACTTCAAGCTATTTTACAAAGCTATAATCATCAAGACAGTATGGCACTGGTACAAAAGCAGACACTCAGATCAATGGAACAGTATAGAGAACCCAGAAATGGACCCACAAGCATATGGCCAACTAATCTTTGACAAAGCAGGAAAGAATATCCCATGGAATAAAGACAGTCTCTTCAGCAAATGGTGCTGGGAAAACTGGACGGTGACATGCAGAAACATGAACTTGGACCACTTTCTTACACCATACACAAAAATAAACTCAAAATGCATGAAAGACCTAAATGTAAGACAGGAAGCCATGAAACTTCTTGAGCAGAAAGCATGCAAAAACCTTTTTGATCTTGGCCGCAGCAACTTCTTACTCAACACGTCTCCAGAGGCAAGGGAAACAAAAGCAAAAATGAACTATTGGGACCTCATCAAAATAAAAACTTCTGCACAGTGAAGGAAACAATCAGCAAAACTAAAAGGCAACTGACAGAATGGGAGAAGATATTTGCACATGACACATCAGATAAATTGTTAGTATCCAAAATCTATAAAGAACTTATCAAACTCAACACCCAAAAAACAAATAATCCAGTGAAGAAATGGGCAAAAGACATGAATAGACACTTCTCCAAAGAAGACATCCAGATGGCTGACAGACACATGAAAAAATGCTCAACATCACTCATCATCAGGAAAATACAAATCAAAACCACAATGAGATACCACTTCACATCTGTCAGAATGGCTAACGTTAACAACGCAGGCAACAATGTTAATGTTGGTGATGGATACGGAGAAAGAGGATCTCTTTTGCACTGATGGTGGGAATGCAAACTGGTGCATCCACTCTGGAAAACAGTGTGGAGGTTCCTCAAAAAATTGAAAATAGAACTACCCTACGACCTAGCAATTGCACTACTAGGAATTTATCCAAGTGATACAGGTGTGCTGTTTAGAAGGGACACTTGCACCCCAATGTTTATAGCAGCACTATCAACAATAGCCAAAGTATGGAAAGAGCCCAAATGTCCACCGATGGACGAGTGGATAAAGATGTGGTATGTTTGTATGTTTTTATGTGTACACACATGCATACATACATACATACATACATACAACACAGTGTTACTTGGCATTTAAAAAGAATGAAATCTTGCCATTTGCATCTACGTGGATGGAACTGGATGGTATTATGCTAAGCAAAATTAGTCAATCAGGGAAAGACAAATATCATATGACAGTACTCATATGAGGACTTTAAGATACAGAACAGATGAACACAAGGGAACGGAAGCAAAAATAATATAAAAACAGGGAGGGGGACAAAACATAAGAGACTCTTAAATATGGAGAACAAACAGAGGGTTCCTGGAGGAGTTGTGGGAAGGGGTATGGGTTGAATGGGTAAGGGCCATAAAGGAATCTGCTCCTGAAATCACTGTTGCTAACTATTTTGCATGTAAATTAAAAATAAATAAAAATTAAAAGAATATTCCTTGCTATTTATTACACACCAGGGTCTTTGCACTGAGTGTTTAATCTACCTGGTGTGTTCTTCCTCCAGATATCCGTATAGCTTGCTCTCTTGAATTCAGTAGGTTATGATAAAATATATTCCTCTCAGTGAGTCCCTCTATGTGAATGTATCTAAAATTTTGACACACCTCCCTGTATGCAGTGCCTCCTATCCCCCTTCCTTGTTTAAGTTTTTTTCTCCCTAGCATTTCTTATTACTTTCTATCAAGATAAATTGTAGTTATTTATTTTTTGTTGTCTGCTGCTGTAATCTATTGTAAGCTATTTGGAAGTATATTATCATGTTCATTGCTATATCTCCAGCAACTAGAACACTGAGTGAAATTGCTGACTGACTGAAATTCAAACACTGACTGAAATTCAAAAGAAAAACCCATTTAAAACAGCGATATAAAAGGCCAGACTGTCCTCTGAAAAGACATAACAGCTACTTCCATTTCCAGCCAAAATAGGACAAGAGGTATTAGGTTTACATCCTCAGCCAGGAATAATTTAAAAACTAGAAAAAATACATGTAACAATGTTATGTGCCTTTTTCAAGGCATTAGAAATCTGGCAATGAAAGTCAGTGATCCGTGAGAGACAGTAAAAAGAAAAGACAGTGATCCATGAGAGAGAGTAAAAAAAAAAAAAATGATCCCCATATTTCCAGCTTACAGCCTGGAGAAAGTCTGAAAGTCATAATATATGGAGGGAAACTCGGGGGGTGGGCATCAGTCTGCTTAAGTTGAGGACAGTGGGTTGCAGGTATGGAGAGAAGAAGAAAGTGAATTTTCCAGGCAAAATATCAGAGAGGAGGTAGCTGCACAAAGAGCTCTAGAGAGCTGCAGGGATCTTCTTTAAGACTTTAGCTGAGTACTAGTCAATACTTATGTGTGAGGCAAGAACCACAGAACTGAATTAGAAGGACTAATTACCTAAGATCACACAGTGCCTTCAAGAGTTCCTGTTCTCACCACTCACACTGGAAAATCAAATAATTAAGTGCTGTGGTTGGTGAGCACTGCAGATGTGGAGCATGCAGGGAGGTAACCAACTCCAGCAGCACAAAGGCTGGGTGGCAGCTTGGGTGCCATTTTTCTTTTGTCTTAAAGTAGGTGTTAATCAACATAAAATTCCCTCTTAAAACTGCTTTTGCTGCATCTCATAAGTTTTGATACAGTTTTTTCACTGTAATTTGTTTCAAGATATGTTTTAATTTCCCTTTTGATGTCTTCCTTTGACCCCTTGGTTGTTCAGGAATGTGTTTGTTTAATTACCACATATTTGTGAATTTCCAATTTTCCTCGTGTTATTGATTCCTACTTTCATATAATTCTAGTCAGAAAGGATACTTGATATAATTTCAGTTTTCATACATTTGTTAAGGATTGTTTTGTGACCTAGTATATCATCTATGCTTTGAGAAAGCTCCATATGTATTTGAGAAGGTGTGTTCTGTTGCTGTTGGATGCAATGTTCTATAAACGTCTGTTAGGTTCATTTGGTCTAAGGTATAGTTCAAGTCCAATATTTATTTATTAATTTTCTGTCTGGATGATCTATATGCATTGTTAAATGTGGCGTATTAAAAGTTCCCTACTATTTTTTTTTCTATTTCTCCCTTCAGATCTCTTAGTATTTACTTAATATATTTCAGTGCTCTAATGTTGGGTGCATAATATTGATAATGGTTATATCCTCTTGGATACTAGACCACCCTATTATTATATAATGATCTTCTCTGTCTCTTGTTACAGTCTTTGGCTTAGAGTTAACCTTGTCTCATATAAGTATAGCTATCCTTGCTCGCTTTTAGTTTCCATTTGCATGGTATCATCTTTTTCCATCCCTTCACTTTGAGCTTATGTGTTCCCTTAAAGCTGAAGGGAGTCCCTTTTAGGCAGCGTATTGCTGGGTCTTATTTTTAATCCATTCAGCACTCTATGCTTTTTGATTGAAAATTTTAATCCATCTACATACTTGTTGATAGGTAAAGATTTACTAATTATCTCTTTATAATTGTTTTCTGGCTCATTTGTAATTCTGCTGTTCCTTTCTTCTTCTCTTGCTATCTTTGAGTGAACTGATCATTTTCTGTACGGGTATGTTTTGATACCTTGCACTTTATCCTTTGTGTATCTACTTTAGGTTTTTGTTTTGTGGTTACCACGAAGCTTCCATAAACAAAAATATCAATGTAACAATCTCTTTTAAGCTGATAACAACTTATCTTTGATCACATACAAAACCTCTACAATTTTACATCTCCCTATATTTTGTTTTTGATGTCACAATTTACCTCTCTTTATATTGTGTACCTATTAATAAATTATTGTAGCTGAAATTATTTTAACACTTGTGTCCTTTAACTTTTGTATTAGAGTTACATGGTTAACACACCACCATATTACAGAATCCGAACATACCTAATTTGAGTATATACTTACCATTACCAGTAGATTTTATATTTTAATATATTTTTATATTACTAGTGTCCTTTCATTTCAGCTTGAGGAATTCCTTTCAGTATTTACTGTAAAGTAGATCTAGAGTTGATAAACTCCCTTAGCTTTTGTTTTTTGTTTTTTTGTTTTTTGTTTTTTTTTGTAAAGTTTTTATCCTTCATTTCTGAAAGATGACTTTTAAGGTAACATATTCTTAGTTGGTATTTTACTCCTTCAGCATTTTGCAACATCAACCAAGTCTCTCTTCGTCTGAAAGGTATCTGTGGGAAATCTGTCCATAGCCTTATAGGTTCCCTTTAGATGTGAATATTTTCTTCTCTTTTTCCTTTTTTAATTTTTTTAACATTTATTTATTTCTGAGAGACAGAGAGAGGCAGAGCATGAGCAGAGGACAGAGAGAGAGAGACACAGAATCTGAAGCAGGCTCCAGGCTCTGGGCTGTTTGTTAGCACAGAGCCCAACGCGGGGCACGAACCCACGAACTGCGAGACCACGACCTGAGCCGAAGTCGGACGTTCAACCAACTGAGCCACCCAGGTGCCCCTTTCTTCTCTTTTTCTTACTGCTTTGAAAATTCTTTTTTGTCTTTAATTTTAGACAGTGTCTTGGAGAAGATTGCATCAGGTTGAAATTTTGAAGTGCTTATTAGCTTCATTAAATCTCTCCCCAGATTTGAGAAGTTCTCAGCCATTATTTCTTTTTTTTTTTAAATTTTAATTCCAGTATAGTTAGCATACAGTGTTATATTAGTTTCAGGTATAAAATATAGTGATTCAACAATTCCATACATCACCCAGTGTTCATCATGACAAGTGCCCTCCTTAACTGCCATCACATATCTCACCCATCCCCCACCTACCCCCCTCTAGTAATCATCAGTTTGTTCTCTATTGTTAAGAGTCTGGAGGTGCCTGGGTGGCTCAGTTGGTTAAGCCTCCAACTTCAGCTTGAGTCATGATCACACAGTTCGTGGGTGTCAGCCCCACGTCGGGCTTTGTGCTGACAGATTGGAGCCTGTAGCCTGTTTCAGATTCTGTGTCTTGCTCTCTCTCTGCCCTTCCTCCACTCATGCTCTCTTTCAAAAATACATAACACACTTTTTTTTTTAAAAAAAGAGTTTGCTGCTTGATTTCTCTCTTTTCCTTTGCTCATTTGTTTCTTAAATTCCACATATGAATTAAATCATGTATTTTTCTAACTAACTTATTTTTTTGTCTTTTCAAATTTTTATTCAAATTCTAGTTAGTTAACAGTGCAATATTGGTTTCAGGAGAATTTTGTGATTCATTACTTACATACAACACCAATGCTCATCATAACACGTGTCCTCCTAAAACCTGTCACCTATCTAGCAAATCTCCCACCCACCTCCCTCCAACAACCCTCACTTTGTTCTCCATCATTAAAAGTCTCTTATGGTTTGTTGCCCTCTCTCTTTTTCTTTCTTTCTCACTCCCTTATGTTTATCTGTTTTGTTTCTTAAATTCCACATATGAGTGAAATCATATGGCATTTGTCTTCCTCTGATTTATTTCACTTAGCATAATACATTCTAGCTCCATCCACATTGTTGCAAATGGCAAGATTTTATTCTTTTTGATGGCTGAGTAATATTTCTGTGTGTGTGTGTGTGTGTGTGTGTGTGTGCACCACATCTTCTTTATCCATTCATCAGTCGATGGATATTTGAGCTCTTTCTATAGTTTGGTTATTATTGATAATGCTGCTATAAACATTGGGGTGTGTGCACATCTTCGAATCTGTATTTTTGTATCTTTGAATAAATGCCTAGTAGTGCAATGGCTGGATTGTAGGGTAGTTCTATTTTTAACCTTTTGAGGAAACTCCATACTGTTCTCCAGAGTGGCTGTATCAATTTGTATTCTTAGCAACAGTGAAAGAGGGTTCCCCTTTCTCCGCATGCCCGCCAACACCTGTTGTTTCTTGTGTTATTAATTTTAGCTATTCTGAAAAGTATGAGGTGATAGCTCATTGTGGTTTTGTTTTGTATTTATCTGGTGAGGAGTGATGATCTGATGTTGACCATATTTTCATATGTCTGTTAGACATCTGGATGTCTTCTTTGGAAAAGTATCTGTTCATGCCTTCTGACCATTTCTTAACAGTTTATTTGTATTGGGGGATTTGGATTTAATAAGCTCTTTACAGATTTTGTATACTAACCCTTTATCAGACAGGTCATTTGCAAATATCTTCTCCCATTCCATACACTGCCTTTTAGTTTTGTTGTTTGTTTCCTTCACTGTGCAAAAGTTTTTATCTTGATGAAGTCCCAAAAGTCCATTTTTGCTTTCGTTTCCCTGACCTCTAGAGATGTGTCTAGTAAGAATTTGCTATGGCCAAGGTCACAGAGGTTGCTGCCTGTGCTCTCCTCTAAGATTTTTCTGAGAGAGAGAGAGAGAGAGAGAGAGCAAGCAAGCACACACAAGCAGGGGGAGAGGAAGAGGGAGAGAGAAGATCCCCAGAAGGCTTCCGTTTTGTTAGTTTGTATGTTTCTAGGAATTTATCCATTTCTTCCAGATTGCCCACTTTGTCAGCATATAATTTTTCATAATATTCTCTTATGATTATTTGTATTTCTGTGGTGTGGCTGTGATCTTTCTTATTTCATATGTTATTTTATATTTTTGGGCCTTTATCTTTTCTTTTTGATAAATATGGCTAGGGGTTTATCAATTTTAGTAATTCTTTCAAAGAACCAACCCTTAGTTTTGTTGATCTGTTATATTGGGTATTTTTTTTTGTTTCTATATAATTTATTTTTGCTCTAATCTTTATTATTTCCTTTCTTATGCTGGATTTAAGCTTTATTTGGTGTTTCTTTTCTAGCTCCTTTAGGTGTAATCTGAGGTTGTGTATTTGAGACTTTTCATGCTTTTGAGGTAGGCCTGCATTGCTATATAGTTCCCTTTTAGGACTGCCTTTGCTGCATCCCAAAGGTTTTAGACTGTTATATTTTCACCTTCAATTCCTTCCATGTACTGTTAAAATTTCTTCTTTAATTTCCTGGTTCACCCATTCACTTTTTAGTAGGATGTTCTGTAACTTCCACATGTGTGTGGTCTTTTCAATTTTTTTCCTCATGATTGACTTCAAGTTTCATAGGGTTGTGGTCTGGAAATTTGCATGCTATGATTTCAGTCTTTGTACTTGTTGAAGGCTGATTTGTGATCCAATATGGGATCTATTCTGGAGAATGTTCCATGTGCATGTGAAATGAATGTGCATTTTGTTTCTTTAGGATGGAATGTTCTGAATATATATTAAGGCATCCAGTCCAGTGTGCCATTCAAAGCCATTGTTTCCTTGTTGATTTTCTGTTTAGATGATCTGTCCATTGTTGTAAATGGGGTGTTAAAATCCCTTACTATTTTTGTATTATTATCAAAGAGTTTCTTTATGTTTGTGATTAATTGATTTATACATTTGGGTGCTTTCAAGTTGGGGGCATAAACATTACAATTGTTAGATCTTCTGGTTGGATAGATGCCTTAATTATGATATAATGCCCTTCTCCATCTATTGTTAGTCTTTGTTTTAAAATCTAGCTTGTCTGATATAAGTATGGCTACTTCAGCTTTCTTTTGACCATCATTAGCATGATAGATAGTTCTCCATCCCCTCACTTTCAATCTGCAGGTATCTTTAAGTCTAAAATGAGTCTCTTGTAGGAAGCATATAGATGGGACTTGTTTTTTTTTTAATCCATTCTGATACTCTATGTCTTTTTATAGGAGCATTTAGCCCATTTATATTCAAAGTGAGTATTGAAAAGTTATAAATTTAGTGCCATTGTGTTACCTGTAAAGCTGGTGTTTCTGGTGATGTTCTCTGTTATTTTCTAGTCTTTGTTGCTTTTGGTCTTTCTTTCCCCAAAGAGTCTCCTTTAAAAGTTCTTGCAGAGCTGGTTTAGTGGTCACAAACTCCTTTAGTTTTTGTTTGTCTTGGAAACTCTTTCTCTCTCTCCTTCCATTCTGAATGACAGCCTTGCTGGATAAAATATTCTTGGCCATATATTTTTCCATTTCAGCATGTTGAATGTATCCTGCCATTTCCTTCTAGCCTGCCAAGTTTCTGTGGACTGGTCTGTGAGCCTGTTCTGTCTTCCCTTGTAGGTTAAGGACTTTTTTTCCTTTGTTGCTTTCAGGATTCTTTCTTTATCTGTGTATTTTGTTAATTTGACTATGTTATGTCCAGGTGATGGGTGGCTTTTGTTGAATTTAATGTGAGTTCTCTTTGGTTCTTGTACTTCTATGTTTGTGTCCTTCCCCAGCTTGGGGAAGTTTTTAGCTAAAATTTTCTCAAATAAACCTTCTGCCCCCTTGTCTCTCTCTTAATCTTCTGGGACTCCTATGATATAAAGATTATTATGTTTTAAGAAGTCACTGAGTTCCCTGAGTCTACTTTCATATTTCAGTACCATTCTTTCCCTCTTCTTTTCAGCATCATTATTATACATAATCTTATCTTCTATATCAGTGATTTGTTCCTCTGCTTCATTCATCCTCATTATGACATCCATTCAGGTTTACATCTTGTGTACCACATTTTTAATTTCAGCCTGACTAGATCTTAGTTCTTTTCTCTCTGAAGTATTGGATTCTCTAGTGTCTTCTATGCTTTTTTTCAAGCCTAGCTAGTATCCTTATAATTGTTTTAAATTCTAGTTCAGACATCTTACTTATATCCGTATTGATTAAATCCCTGGCCATTACTTCTATTTCCTGTTTTTCCCTTTGAGGTGAATTTCTCTCTCTTGTCATTTTGTCCAGAAAAAAAAATGCTATATCTTAGGTGTGTTTAGTCTGCTTATGAAAAGATGCTAGATCTAAAAAAAGTTTAAGTAAAAATTATATGTAAATAAAACAAAAAAATTAAAAATTACAAAAAGAAACAGAAAAAATAAAATAGTAAAAAAAAATAAAACTAAAAATATAAATGAAGTTAGATCCTATTTCCCCTAGGGCTAAAGCTTTTCAGCACTCTGTGATCAGTAGACTTGGTGTGTGGGAGTGGTTTGTGCTAGTCGTCTGGGGGAAGGGCCTGTTACACTGATTCTCAGGCAAACTTGCCTTCTTAGAGATGCACTGCTGCACGCAGTGGGGCGGGGTTTAGTGTAAGTTGCTCTGGTCTCCACTTGGTGGCTCTGTTTAGCTCACCGAGGTTGGTCAGTGCTGTTGGCAGAGAGGGGCAAAAATGGTTTTGCCCCACTTTCTCCTCCCCAGAGTGAAGAGGTAATTCTGTTCAGGAAGCCCTCACAGAAGAGCAAATAATCACCCTTCTTGTGTCCCCAGCTTCCATCAGATCCCTTCCTTTACCCTGTGTCCAAGCTATTTTATCTCAGACTCATAGCTAGGTTTCTAAATTCTAAATTTTAAGGAATCATGCAACTCAGACTGTGCTGATCCTCTGGGGGAGGGTCTTGCTCTGCTTTTGCTGTTTGCTGGCCCATCCCAGGAAAGCAGTTGCACAACTGCTCAGCAGTTTGGAGCTGCCACTGCCACTTCCAAATGCACTTCAATCATGGTACTGTTTCTCCCCATGCAACCCTGGGGATCCTGACACCATGCTGTCTGCTCCCAGGTCTCTACCCTCCTTCTGCACAGAAGTACTACTAAGCCAGGCATGACCCTGGCAGTGGCAGACTTCTACAACATCAGATTTTACATCCACTGATTATAATACCTTGTGGTAGTCTCCATAAGCTCTATATGTGGTGGAGTTCCATAAGCTCCATATACTCTCTCCCCTCCGCAGCATCCACAGTTTTTTCTCCTCCAAATCAACTCTCCACAGCTCCTACCTTCCATAATTCTACATGTAGTCTTATAGTTTTGTTCTCTTAGTCCTCATATTGATTTCTTGGGTGTTCAGAATGATTCGGTATTTATCTACCTGTGTTCAAGGGATGGGCAAACTTAAGGTTACCCTACTCCTCTACCATTAACTCCTCAATGACTGACTTATTTCACTTAGCATTATACTATCTAGCTCCATCCTTGTTACTGCAAAAGGTAGGATTTATGACTGAATACTATTTCATTAGGTGTGTGTGTGTGTGTGTGTGTGTGTATCTCCACATTAAAAAAAACTGTATAGGGGCGCCTGGGTGGCGCAGTCGGTTAAGCGTCCGACTTCAGCCAGGTCACGATCTCGCGGTC